>NC_048218.1:163963535-163963756 GCF_002007445.2 Ailuropoda melanoleuca
TGTGTGTGTGTGTGTGTGTGTGTGTGTGTTTTCTTGCATATTCCTGAAATACCTCTGGCAGAGAAAATTGGTGATGGGGGACAAGAATGGCAAGGACGAAATTTACACTCTACCTTCTGGTGCCTTTGGAATTTCAAACTGTCCAAATAGATTTTTCGTTCAAAAAATAAATGAACGAAATTAAAATTAAGACAATTGATAAACCCCTAAAGATCTTACTG
>NC_048218.1:163963856-164006141 GCF_002007445.2 Ailuropoda melanoleuca
GTGTGTGTGTGTGTGTGTGTGTGTGTATTGAAAGCAAAAATAATGAAGCAAATTTAGGAAGCAAAAAGAAAAACAGAATTTCTTGCCCATTGCTCACTTACTGGTCATCCACTGTGTCCCAGACCCCAGATGCTTTGTTCAAAAGAATCTTATCGTGGAATGCTTTGAACATTTTAAATATTTGTTCATTAACAATTACTCTTATTTTCTGTGACACCCCTTTAATGATTGCATTTCAACTCTCATGTTCCTATTTGTAAATTGACAGCTCTTAGTTTGTGGTGACAGTGACCCACTGTGACTTAGTTTATAGCCATCTTTGGCTTGCTAACTTTGGAGTTATTTTGGTGTGAATAATTATATTGACCAGGATATCGTATTAAAATGCTAACCATGTAGCAGTCTTTTTCCATAGGTAAAAATGGAAGACTGAGCTAACTCAGAGTTTAAAACAATTTTTTGAACTCAATTTCACAACTTGAAGTTCCCTCCTTCAGATCTAGATCACTTTATTTTTTTCAAGTCTCTTTGTCTTTAGAATAGGTTTCGTTTTTGTTTTGTTTTTTTACTTTGTATTATTTGCCCAAAGATGGCTATATGAGTATCAATTCCCGAGTTCTGGAATTGTCTTGCGACAGCAGATGCAGCTTTAAAGTTCCAGTATATAAAACTTTGCTAGAACGTAGTAAAAACATGAAAAATGCACAGCTTCTCCGTGAGGACAGGCTGTAGCTTGCAGAGTCACACATAACCATGCCTGGAGAGTCATCTTCTCTCGCCTGGCTAATGATTTGGAAACGGCCTCTCAGAAAGTCAGTGCTGACCCCAGTTCTGTCCACAGCCCCAGGAGCCGGTTCCCAAAGTCCAGAGATCTCGTGATGGTGCGAGATCTGGCTGATGTTTTCAGCCCCCACCCATCACTTCCTCTGGAGATCTAGGCCTAAAAACACCTTTTCAAATGTTGTCCGTGGTGTAAGAATTCATTCTTCTAAGAATTTACCTCCGTTTCAGAATTAGCCTCGTTTTCTGCAAGGTGAGTGTGGGGTGGCAGAGAGATGATGCAGGGAATGGATTTCATTAGTCCATTTTGTTTGAAAATGAATACAGATCCTGGTCTTCGGTATGTGTCTCTGATTAAAAACAACACAACACCACCATCCAGTACCACCCTAGAAACTTCTGTGCAAAGTCACGACACATCCTCTCTTGAACCTCCCCTGACTTTGTGTCTTTCTATAGCATACAGTATAATTTATAAAAGTGTGAGCAACTGTGGAATTGTTCTCCTAATAGATTCTGAAGATTCCAATTTCCATTCTGCCACACAAGACTGAAAATCCACTTGTGCTCACTTATCTGTATCTGTACCTCATCCCCACGCTGCATCAAAAATCAGGTTCAGGTGCAGGTTAAGAGCACACATTTACCTCCAGAATATGAGACTTATTAAATATCTCTCCACAATTAACATCACCATATCAATAAGAATTATCATTAGGTCCTGTCAATCAGGTGCTGAATTTTGCTTCAGGGAAACAAAACAATTTAAATTATAGCAAGTGGTCCCCTTCTTTTTTACATGCTTCTCCTTAAATTGGATAATTATGTGGCTTTTCATTAGATTCCTCTAAGCGCAATAGATCACGATATTCACCCTTTGACCTTGGTGATGAATGTCTCTGGTGAAAACATGTGACAAGCAGTGTTCTAATGAGAACAAAATACTGAATAACTGGAAATCTTGTATAATGAAAGGAGAAAGCAGGAGGGAAACACAACAACCTTTAAGGTGAATACACAAAATGTGTTTGTAATGCGGCAATGATGTGGGTTGGGGAGAAAAGAGGCTATTTTTGGTTCTAATAACGTGGATAGAAATGCTGGTTTTTCTTCTTTGGTATGTGAAAAAAAGGAGAAACAGACATTTCAGGAAAGCTGCATAACAGAAAAGACTGGTCTCGGATGAATTGCAAGCACAGATGGAGTGAATCCCCTGGCCTAAGGGGGGATTCAAATGGCTTGCTGCATCTTGGAACACCTGCAAATGGTAATCTGAGGGTACCTCTCATTTCATCGCTGTCTTTATGGCAGTTCCAAATGTGAGGACGGCTTAAAAAGGAAGTGATTTGGTCTTGGGGGATCTATAATCTTCAAGGGAGGTGTTGAGGAAGGACAAGAGGAGCAAGGAGACCCTGAATCTTTCCACTTTCTCCTCTCTTGATCAGTACCTGGGCAGCCTGCCCTGCTGGAGCTCGGGCACCTGCCATATCTCCCAAAGTGCTCAGCTCTGATGGCTGAAAGGGGCTGGGGCATCGTAAAGTCGGCACTGAGGTGAGGTCAGAGATCAAGGACAAGTTGGTGACCTTTCACTTCTCCTGCTTTCTTCCCCAATCTCCTCCCCACCAAACTGCCCTGTATGACTAGTTGCTGGGTGGACCTGGGCAGAGCTTTCCTCCTGGTGGAAATGGATGGGGGAGTTCCTGTCACATCAGCCTGTGACACTGTCATATGCCCTAGGGTCAGGGAAACAGGCAAAGTTTGCTTCTTTTAGATTTCCTAGATGCTTGCTTGTCCATTTGATTTTGGGATATACAGCGCAAGAGCAGCCCATCATAAAGCTATTTATCAAAGCTATGGATTTGCTGTATCTTCTAAAGACATGGAGTTTGAGGCAGGAGCTTCTTGTTAAATGTACAAGCTAGGCTGTGCTTGTGTAGGAATTGAAGAAAGGGACACGGGAACCACCACTTTTTAAGCCCCTAGTATGTGCGAAGTGTCATAATACCGGCTTCTTGATATGTGCTCTCTGATTTAACTCTCCTATCACACCTTTTTATTCCACTTTATGATTTATGAAATGACCTAACCATGACCCAGAACAACATGGTAGAAGGGCTCGGGTTTGACCATAGGTTGGTCTAACCCTTGAGTCCATGTTCACTAGGTTGAAGGTAGCATGTGACATCATGCTGTAATGTTTCCTAAGGACTATGCCTTTGTCACAAACTTCTCCCCAACTTATCTTCCCACATCTCATACTTAAGAATTGATTTGCATTATTATGGACTTAATATTATTACTATCAATCTTGCTAGTTGTGCAATTTATTTTGCTTAAGAGAAGACAAGCAAGAGAAAAAACATCTGCTGCCATAAATTGATTTCTTCCGGTGAATTCCAGTTTGGGATAAGAATTTGCCGTGAGTGATGTGTGTGCTTATAGAGGATTAAGAAGCTGACCAGGCTCAAAACCATGGTTCCCTTTGTTTATCGGCAGATCTGGTCTGCTGAAGGTAAAGTCGGCCTGAGGTCCTCATCCCTGACCTCTAGCAGGTGGATCTGAGTGGAGACATCCTTGGGGCCAGCAACCCTTCATCTCTTTGCACAGGAGCCTGCCAGGAAGAGAAATAGCCAAAGTACATTTTGAGCTCTCTGCCTGGGATTTACCTGTGATTTGTCATGGGCAGCGGGCAATTACTGGCACCCAGAGCCGAAGGAGAACTGAAAGAGGGAAGGTCTGCCTCTCCAGCAAGATCATCGTTTTTGCATCAGTCACTGTGACAGACACCTCCAGTTTATGTCCCTGGCTCAACTGCACAGAAGAGAGATCTTTTAGCTTCTCCTTAGTCACATGTGCTGAGAAAACCAGGAAAGGATGGGTAATAGTGGCTGTTGTCAGTACATGGGGGCTCCAGGATGTGTCCCCAAGAACTCTATACAGAGGGGCTGTCATTCGTCTCTGAGGTTTAAACCTCCAACACAAAATACATCAGAGTGGAGGCACTAGAAGTCGTCTGAAGGAACTGAAATAGTGCCCAGGCCTGCACAACGCAAATACAACCTGTTTGAACATTTCATTAGAAAATCGAAAGAGGGGCACCTGGGTGGCTCAGGGTCCTGGGATCGAGACCCGCTTCAGGCTCCCTGCTCAGCGGGGAGCCTGCTTCTCCCTCTCCCTCTGCTGCTCTCCCTGCTTATGCTCTCTCTCTGTCAAATAAATAAATAAAATCTTAAAAAAAAATCTAAAGAAAGAATGATTTGACCAGAAAGGGGGAGGGTTGTTCACCCCTGGAAGCAGGACAAAAAAGAGGGTCTCAGAGACAAATGTTAGCAGGGCCCACCCAGACCTTGTTCCAGGGAGAGGGAGCGGCAGTTAGCTGCCTGGACATTTCTGATCCTCTTGGAAGAGGTGTCTCCAATACGGTGATGGAAGCCACAGACATTTCATGTGTGACATCGACAGACTGTAAGGATTCAGGTCCCTTTGGCAAGAACATCCCACCTTCTCATGGTGCTGCTTAAACATTTAGTCTTCCCTGTCTTGCTTCAGTGTTCACCAAACAGCCTCCACATTGCTTCTCATGAACACTTACCAACAGAAAGCAGAGAGGAGTTGAGTCAGTTCTCTTTGCGTTGACAAAGGTGGGGTGGAGACCAAACCCCAGCAGTGGGAGCACACCAGGCTGATGCTTGCTAAGGGGCCCCCTCCAGGAAAAGCTGCTGGCGCTTTGCTTTGGTGCTTACACACACAGTTCCTTTCCCGAAGGCATTTTTTAACAATTTTAATGATTTTTAAGTGTATGGTTGACTGGCATTAAGTGCATTCACACTGTTGTACAACCATCACCGCCATCCATCTCCAGAACTTCTTCATCAACCCAATCTGGAACTCTATACCCAGTAAGCAATACTCCCCACTTCTCCTCCCCACAGCTTCTGGTGACCACCGTTCTACTTTCTGTCTCTGTGAATTTGACTACTCTAGCTACTGCATATGAGTGGAATCATGCAACATTTGTCCTTTTGTGTCTGATGTATTTCACTTAATATAATGTCTTCACAGTTCATCCATATTGTAGCAGGCGTCAGAATTTTCTTCCCTTTTACAGATGAATAATATTCCGTTGCATGTTTATACCACATTTTGTTAATCTGTTTATCTATCGGTGGATCTTTGGGTTGTTTCTGCCTTTTGGTTCTTGTGAATATTGCTTGTGAATATGGATGTATAAAATAGCTGTGTAAGTCCCTGCTTTCAATTTTTTTGAGAATGAAAAAAAAGCATTTTAAATTTCTATAGTGGTCATACCTTATCTTCCCATNCGGTGGATCTTTGGGTTGTTTCTGCCTTTTGGTTCTTGTGAATATTGCTTGTGAATATGGATGTATAAAATAGCTGTGTAAGTCCCTGCTTTCAATTTTTTTGAGAATGAAAAAAAAGCATTTTAAATTTCTATAGTGGTCATACCTTATCTTCCCATAATGTAAACTATAGAAGTTTATAGAGCATGTCAACATATTTATCTGATCTATGTAGTGGATAGTTAGGGGGGTAGATAGAGCTATCTCCTTCATTTTGCTTAAGGTAAACTGAAGCTCAAAGAGATAAAGTGGGAGAGCCTGGATTCAAATGCTGGCCTTCTGATGACAAGCCCAGGGCTCTTTTCATCACAGAGCAATCTCTGTGAGGACAGCAGCAATGCCTACCTTATTAACTGCTATACCCCATGTTCTAGCACAGGGCTGATCATTGGCAGGTGCTTCATAAACATTTGTTGAATGAATTCTGCCCCCTTTGCCTGAATAGCCAATAGCATGAGTACTGCTGGGAGGCCCAATGGAACATATGTGTTAATGGTCCTTGGTTGAGGACCCAAGAGGATCTCAAAGACCACCGTAAGGTTCCTGAGGGAACCCAACTAGTTTCCTGATTGACGTGGAAACCCGCTAAAGTAGAGGTGATAACTTCTCCTAGTACCTGACCCCATCAGGCTCCATACTCCCCATGTCAGTGGTGAGTGCCTTTGTGATTATGCTGAAGAGTGAAATGCTCCTGGACCTACCATTTTTGCACCCAAGAAAACCCAAACTCATAGAGGAATGAGAACTTTAACAAGCTTTCTCTTGCCCTGTGGTTACCCTGACAGGAACCATAGGTTCATCCTACTTTGGTCATCTCGCTAATCATGACTCATGGACCAGAAGGGAAAATGAAATCTCAGGAGTTCAATTAGTACTATCATCATCTGCTTTGGAAGAAAGTGTAATGAATACTTGTTATGGCAGAGTACAAAGCAAAGGACCATTGAACATGGGAGAAGTGCTATGTCTTCAGAAGTATCTGGAGGCTTCTCCCTCATTCCCAGACTCATTCATCATCAAAACTACCCAGCTTCTGGTAGTCACTCACTTTGAGAAGTTTGTTGTTGAAAATAAGCATAAAAAATGATTTCTCCAACAAAAGACACATATAACTCATGTTGGACTCAACCCTGCCAATGTGAGCTCATAAATGGTTGGTTTGCAGGAGTCTGGGAACCACGACAATCAAACATATCTTGTGGAGAAGCAGAGACATACCCAGACCAAGTCGAGCTTTGGGTAGAGCCTGTTATTTTCTAATTCTTAAAGAGGTCCATGACCTATGTCAAAGTCCTGACTTCAGAGTAGTAATCACAGCAGTTGAGTCAAGCCATCTAATGCAGACACTACCTACTCGATGTAACATATACAGTCAGTTAGGGTTTCCTAGCCTTTTTTTTTTCCTTTTACTTTAGAGTTTTTACTTCGGAAGCAGAAGGGATGGTGGCAGACTGAAACCCAAAGTCATGTGAATTACATGCGTTTATAGGAATATTGGGGTGAGGGGATGTAGGGGACAAGTACTAGGGCAGTGGGAAGTGGACAGCCTTCCCTATTGGACACCCCTCTTCTTCAACCCACTCCTCCAAATGTGTCCTGGAAAGTTCACAGGTGTGTTGCTGAATTAAACATTCCAGGAAACGTTGGTATAGACGATTTGTAATTCATTGCATAATTACTGGAATTCATTGGATAATTACCAACTCTCCATGCCACTCTCCTCAGTGGAGACCTGGCCTGAGTCTTCTCCAAGTCTGAACCCAAATCAATAGAGAGCTGAGTAATGGAGAGTTACCGTCAGAGATGATTCCAGTTAAAGGATTAATGCCAACATCCACACGTATTGATATTTGAGTGCCACGTGTATATTTAAAGTATTCTACCAAAGTGTAACACGTGCACTCTGCGTTCGCAATATCCTATGCCTATCATTTAAAGTTACTCCCAGAGAAGTCATTTGGCTTTCTAACAAGGACATTCTTTTATTTTACAACAGGCAATATATTTGTAACGACCTGTCATTTTTCTGAATTCAGTTCACCACCCTTGCAGGACGGAGAAGGTCTGCCATAAATGCAAGAAGGATGCCAAGGGCAGTCTGTTCCTCTGTGGGCTCGTGTGAGGGAGGGGGGGAGGAGGAGGAGAATGGCCTAAACAGGTTCAGACAGCCTATGCTGGTCTCCACCGCTGCTGAGCCCTGGCCATCATCTCTGGAGGGCCACAGTCGAGTGTTGGGCTAGAAACTATAACTGTGGAGTGCTTCTAGGGTCATGTTTTGGTGGGACGAGGAAGGAAACCAACATCCAGTGAGCAAGTGCTATGTGTCCAGTATTACCCGTTCTTCGTTTCACTTAATCCCATGACATCGCTAGAAGTTGGCTTTACTTTTCCCAACCTATTTTTAAGAAAGCTGAGATTCAGGAGATGAAAAACCTTGACCAAAATTTCATAGTAAGTAAAGGGAAGAGCTGAGACTTGGCATCCTGGCCACCGCTCCCTCAGCTTAATGGAAGGAAACTGTGGGTTATGGTCAATTACATTTGTTTTGGAGCGAAGCAACCAGGCAGCAGCTGGCATCAGAAAACTCATTTCCCAGGCAAGGGAACAGAGGGAGGGAATATACTCCTCCTGGTAATCCTGAGGGGTGTGGGGACAGAGGACGGCGGGCCGGTGTGCATTCAGGTAGTTTTTGTGGGAGTTAATCTAGGCTTTGGATGTTGAGCCACCTGGCAACGGATGGCTGGAGTGGGGCGGGGGGTGTTTGTGTTTTCCTTGTACATAGCAGGTGCTTCAAAGAGTGGGCTCCAATAAGTACTGTTCATTCCACGAGTATTGAGTTCCTACTACATATTAGGCACTGACACAGGAATGAACACAACATGGTCCCTATCCCAGATGAGCTCTGTTCTAATGAGAGATGATGACCACTGAAGGAGTAGGACTCAGTTTAACAGATGGTGATAAGCTGAATGGAGAAGAGTCAAGCAGACGAAGCAAATTGCGAGGCTGATGTGTGTGGGTGCTTTATACAGAGTGGTCAGGAAGGTTTCACTGAGCAGGTAGGTGACACTGAGCAGGATCTGGGGCAACTGGAGGAGCCAGCCATGGGACCCTCTGGGAGAATTCCACTGTAGCCAGCACGAGCAGTCTGTGCAAAGGTGTGTTTGGGAAACAGCAAGGGGCCAGTGTGGCTGAGCAGAGGGAGAAGTAGAGAAGTAGCTGGGACCAGAGAGGGTAGGACTTCTTAGGCCATTGTAAGAAGGTCGGATTCTATTCTGAGTGTTGTGGGCAGTCATTAGAAGGCTTTCAGCACTGAAATGACATGCTCCGATTGTTACTTTACAGAGGTCAGTCTGCTGGGTGGAGCATAGGCTCTATTCGGGTGCTGGCTGCTATGTTGAGCATAGGCTGTATTAGGACAACGATGGAGGCAGGGAGACCAGCTAGGAGTCTGCCACAGTGACCCTGGGAGGGATGGTGATTTGGAGCAGGCAGACGGCAGTGGAGATGGCGAGAAGTGGTCAGTCCGGATTTAGTTTGGAAACAAGGTCAGTTGGATTTGCTGATGGACCGGAATGGAGGGTGTGAGAGCCGGTGAGGATGGCTGAGGTTTTAGTCCTGAGCAAAAGGGAGGAGGAAGTTGCCATTGAGAAAGCTGCTGGGATGGGAGGTTTTGGCGCATGTGTGTAGATGCTGGGGTGTGGGGGCAGCGGGGTGGGAGGCGGAGCAGGAACCAGGAGTTCACTTTTGGAAAGATTAAATTCCAAATGCCTGTTAGACTTCCAAGCAGAGACCTCTCCGGAGTTGGGAATGGTCCAAACTGGAGACATAAATATGGGACTTGTTAGCAAATAGGTGGTGTTCACAGGCTTGAGACTGGATGAGATCAACTAGGGATAGAGTTCAGAGACAGAAGAGGCCAAGGACTCACTATAATTTTTAGAGGTTGGAAAAATGGGAAGGAACCAGCTGGAGACTGAGAAGGAGCAGCATCCTGGGAGCCAAGGGCAGAGGCTGCCAAGAGTTCAGAGAAGGTGAGAAGGTGAGGATGCAGAGCTGACCACTGCATTTAGCAACACCATACATCATCAGGTCTGCCGTGACCTTACCAAGGAGTGGTATTTTTGGAGGGGCCGGGTCAAGCCTACTTGGAGTGGGTTCTAGGGAGAACAGGAGGAGAGGCAATGCAGTGTGCCAGTGTAGACAGACTGCTCAAATGTGCCAGTGTAGACAGACAGCTCTTTTGAGCAGTCGTTCTGCAAAGGGAGGCAGAGAAATGGGACAAGTGCTGAACCTTGAGGACAAGAAAGTTGTTTTTTGTTTTAAGAGGAGAGCAATTGCTGCCGTTTTGGTGCCAGTGGCAGTGGGAGGAGCATCCTTGAGTAGGGGAGGGGAGATCTGGCCACAGGTGGAGGTGTTGGCAGAAGTGGGACCACACAGAGCGTTGGACCAAAGGCAGGCCGGTGGGTAGAAGTGGGAGGAGTAAGGAAGAAGAGGCAGATTGGCCCTGAGAGCAGGACCCAAGCAGAGGTGCTGGAAGTTTGAAAAGAGAGAAGAAGTTACAAAATTTTCACTCTGAAGCAAAAGGAGTAAACGGACAAGAGAAATACAGTTGGATTTCTGGGCAGCACTGAAGCCCATTTGAAGTAAGTGGCTTTGAATATAATAGTGAGTGAAATTCATGAAACTGAAGGTGATTTAAAATTTAAAACCCAAACATATTTTTTTAATGTAAAGCAAATTCAATGTCAAGTGATTTAAATCCTTTAATCGCGTGATTCTTCGTGTCTGAAACCTACATGGGTTCCCTTTAAATCCAGCATTAAATCCAAACTTCCCTGCGTGGTTTTCTTTGCACCACCCTCCCCAACCCTCCAGGCTTACTGTCTACTAGTCCCCAGCTCAAAGCCTGCCTTCTGCCTGGCCAGTCCCCCTATTCCTCGGAATGCCTCCCCTCTGTAAGTTTTGTTCTCAGCAAGGAGTCTGCTTCTCCTTCCCTCTCCCTCTGCCCCTCCCCACTGCTCATTTTCTCTCTCTCTTAAATAAATAAAATCTTAAAAAAAAAAAAAAGATCCTGTTCCAGAGCCCTACAGTACACCTTTGCAAATTCCATTCAGCCACTATTGAAACACCCAGGTCAGAACGGCACGTAGCTGGGCTTCCCCCTTCACAGCTCCTCGCCTGCCCACGGGTTTCGGTGTAGCCGAAGGAGCTGCAGTGGGGGCAGAGGTGTCCGTTGCCTCTGTGATAGTCCTCAGTGAACCAGACAGTCTTCAGCTCCCCGAAGCTGGCAGAGATGTGACCTGCATTGAGGCCTCTCTACCCCCTGGGTGGCATCCAGTTGAGCCCCTGTGCAGTTATTAGAGGGATAATGGGATTCATTTCAGCAAGGACTGCCTGGCTGGGGCTGAGCTTATTTTAATTTTCAATGTTAATAAACCTGTGGCTATTGCCTTTTTCACACCAATGTGCCTCACACCTCATTTCGCCCGCCCATTAGGCAATTACCAGCAGAGACTCTGTCCCCAGCACCTCTTCAACACGGAGCAATTATGCTTATTTGGTGAAGGATGATGAAACTCAGAGGAGGCAAATGCACTGGGGTAGAACTTTCCTCCCAACTTCATCAGGTGTGCACTGCGTACATCCCTTGAGTGAAAAACGGGGCTGTGGTTACAACCTTCACCAGAGTGGAAGTGCAGGGACCGGCCCCTCCCAGGTCCCCGACGTGGACCCGTGGGCTTGCCACCTGAGCCAGCCCCGGCTGACCCAGGCCTCAGGCCTCCAGCACGTGCTGTGGAAACAGCCCATCTGGCTTGGGAAATGAACAGCTAATGCTCTTCATTTATCTTGAAATGGGAAGTTTTCAATAGGTCTTAATTGTGTATTAATGCATCTAGAGTAATGATCCCTTTATTTACAAAGTTGTTTAATTCCTCACTTTTGTGCTGCTGGTGGGTCTGAGTGGATTTTTCATTTGCCAAGTTGTCCATGATTTTCACAGCTGCTTAAATAACCCTTGTTTTCCCCCTTCCTGATCCTCCGACAAGATACCAAAGCAAAGTGATTGCCAGCCTGACTTCTGACTCCATTTCTGGGTTTGATGAATGGTTTCATGTGAGGGGACAGTGGGACAGTGTGGGGGCTAGAACGGAGACACAGAACATAGGTCTCTCCTGCTGCTCTGCAATGGCCTCGCTCCACCTGACGGTACTCCGCCTGGCCCAGATAGAGTCAGGGCCGGCCTGTGTGCCCCCGGGGCCCTGAAGCCCCTGCTTCCTACTTGGCAAGTTTCAGAAATCTTAAATGAGGGACAGGCAGTGCATGAAACTCCTTTCAGAACAGGCTACCTGTTAGTGGTGGTGACATCACTTTCGTGGGTTGCAACTCCTTACGTTTTTAAAGAAATGAAAAAGAATAGGAACTATCCGAGTGCATCGCACCTGGCAAGGTAAGTATGGTTTCTCTAAGGTTTAGTTTGGCTTCGTTCATTTGAGAAATAATTCCTGAATAGCTATCCCGCAGCAGGCAGCTTTGGGAGCTGGTTTCAGTGATGTGTTCATATCTGTGTCCACTTGTAGCTAGCTACACATGTACTGGATCACGACATAAAATGCATGTCTTACCATTGATTGGTGTAGAAAGGTCTTGGAGAATTCCCTGAGGTAGTTCCCAGCACGCCCCAGGATCTGAGTAACCCCAATCTACTTTTGGCTCCAAGTTTCTCACCTGCCAAGCGGAGCCTCGGTTCCCGTATGTAGTACACTTGGTTGCCCAGTGCTTGCCTGGCAGAATTCAGGGTGTGTTTTTAACTTTTTTTTTCCTGCTCTACTCCCTGGAGGGAGGTGTGTGTGTGTGTGTGTGGGGGGGTCAGGCATTTGGAAACACGTGGCTCAGAGAGAAGGCCATCAGTGACTCAGGTGGCAGAAACTCAGGTATCAGATCAGCCACTTGAAATGGGAGCGATTCCGAAGGAAATTTGGGATACTTGGCTAAAAATGCAGCCAAGCAGCATGGGAAGCGCTTCTGTAAACTTACACACACATACACGCACAATCCTACACCAATCCAGAATTTTTGCAATCAGAAAAAAAAAATGGAATTTTCTTTAAATTAAGGCTTTTCCATTTGTGGTTGTAGCAAATGCCCCAGAGACCATCTGAAGCTATCCCAGAACTAAAAACAGTCTTCATAGGTGTTGCTTTTTAGAAATTTGGGCCAGCCCACCCCGCAGGGATCTCACTGACTCAGCACTGTGTGTCTTCTGTGAAAATGTCTCACCCCAACAGAGACCTGAATGGAAATGGTTCAAGCCCAGTATTGCCTGGCTGATCTGCTACCTGGTCTCTGCCACCTGAGTCATTGACCTCTTTCTCTCTGAGCCACGTGTTTCCAAATGCCAGCCCCCTACCCCGCCCTCCAGGAAAGGCTCATTATAGAGACTGAGTGTAATGACAGCGGAACTTGCATCTGAGACAACCTTGGCGACGGGGGATATGAAGGGCTCTGGGAACCAGGCTTACATTCAAAGGGCCTCAAACCAGACTTTTGATGTTAACTTCAAATGAGGCTGTGGGTAGAGTTGCAGGAGAGCAGGACAGAAGGAGGATGGTTTCTATACAACGTTGTTTCCTATTATAGGACAAAACTACAGATTAGGCTTTATAAATTAGTATCTGAACTCAAATCTTGTAATTGTATTTTTTTTTAAGATTTTATTTATTTATGTGACAGAGAGAGAGACAGCCAGCGAGAGAGGGAACACAAGCAGGGGGAGTGGGAGAGGAAGAAGCAGGCTCCCAGCGGAGGAGCCCGACGTGGGACTCGATCCCAGAACGCTGGGATCACGCCCTGAGCCGAAGGCAGACGCTTAACAACTGCGCTACCCAGGCGCCCCAAATCTTGTAGTTGTATTATGAGGTGCACCATTATATTGCACTGTATTTTTTGGTGTTAAAAACTTTAGATAGTTGAATGTCAACCACTTTCTGTAATTTTAGTTTTGCAATAGACTGAAGCCTGTGAGGCTTTGGTTGGGTCAATTTGAGAAGAGTGATCCAGGGCATGCCTGAATGTCAATCCCATGAGGATGCTGAGTGGAGGCCATTCTAGAAAAATTACTTGATGCCACTCTCTTTGTCAACCAAGGAAAGGTAAAAGTAGAATCTAATCCCATGTGCAGAGCACTTCGGACACTTTCAGGGCAACACTGAATACCGTAGGTGATGGGCAACACGTCCCCAAATGGCATCTTCACAAAGTGTATGACAGTGCCCTGGGGATCATGAAGTGGGGAGGGGGTGGTCTCAGGCCAGATACTGCCTAGCACTGTAGTTCTGGAAAGCTCAGGAATTCTCCTTCCTTTCAGTTTACTTTTTCTCTTATATGAAAAAGGGGCTGCCCCCCACCCTTCCACCCCACGAAGTAGCAAAAGTCATGTATTTAGAAAGCTTGGAAAACCAAAAATACAAAGAGCCAAAGAAAAATAATCACCCATGATGCTCCTTCTCTGTAGTCCCACTACCCAGCCAGGCAAGGTTGCCATTCTAGCAGCAGGGTGTATGTCCTTCCAGATCTTTTTCTGCACCTTTACAGAAACATGCAGATTGCAAGGGGAACCATTCCTTCTTTTGTCATTAGGTTTCTTTAAAGATTTTTTTTTAAAAAAGATTTTATTTATTTATTTGACAGAGATACAGACAGCCAGCGAGAGAGGGAACACAAGCAGGGGGAGTGAGAGAGGAAGAAGCAGGCTCATTGCAGAAGAGCCTGACGTGGGGCTCGATCCCATAACGCCGGGATCACGCCCTGAGCCGAAGGCAGACACTTAACCGCTGTGCCACCCAGGCACCCCTTTTGTCATTAGGTTTCTACTTAGGACAATTAAATTGGAACTTCCTTCGCTAAAGAAGTACTAGGCAGAGGGGGCGCCTGGGTGGCACAGTCGTTAAGCGTCTGCCTTCGGCTCAGGGCGTGATCCCGGCGTTGTGGGATCGAGCCCCACGTCAGGCTCTTCTGCAATGAGCCTGCTTCTTCCTCTCTCACTCCCCCTGCTTGTGTTCCCTCTCTCGCTGGCTGTCTGTATCTCTGTCAAATAAATAAATAAAATCTTTTTTAAAAAAAAATCTTTAAAGAAACCTAATGACAAAAGAAGGAATGGNTGCATGTCTTACCATTGATTGGTGTAGAAAGGTCTTGGAGAATTCCCTGAGGTAGTTCCCAGCACGCCCCAGGATCTGAGTAACCCCAATCTACTTTTGGCTCCAAGTTTCTCACCTGCCAAGCGGAGCCTCGGTTCCCGTATGTAGTACACTTGGTTGCCCAGTGCTTGCCTGGCAGAATTCAGGGTGTGTTTTTAACTTTTTTTTTCCTGCTCTACTCCCTGGAGGGAGGTGTGTGTGTGTGTGTGTGGGGGGGTCAGGCATTTGGAAACACGTGGCTCAGAGAGAAGGCCATCAGTGACTCAGGTGGCAGAAACTCAGGTATCAGATCAGCCACTTGAAATGGGAGCAATTCCGAAGGAAATTTGGGATACTTGGCTAAAAATGCAGCCAAGCAGCATGGGAAGCGCTTCTGTAAACTTACACACACATACACGCACAATCCTACACCAATCCAGAATTTTTGCAATCAGAAAAAAAAAATGGAATTTTCTTTAAATTAAGGCTTTTCCATTTGTGGTTGTAGCAAATGCCCCAGAGACCATCTGAAGCTATCCCAGAACTAAAAACAGTCTTCATAGGTGTTGCTTTTTAGAAATTTGGGCCAGCCCACCCCGCAGGGATCTCACTGACTCAGCACTGTGTGTCTTCTGTGAAAATGTCTCACCCCAACAGAGACCTGAATGGAAATGGTTCAAGCCCAGTATTGCCTGGCTGATCTGCTACCTGGTCTCTGCCACCTGAGTCATTGACCTCTTTCTCTCTGAGCCACGTGTTTCCAAATGCCAGCCCCCTACCCCGCCCTCCAGGAAAGGCTCATTATAGAGACTGAGTGTAATGACAGCGGAACTTGCATCTGAGACAACCTTGGGGCGACGGGGGATATGAAGGGCTCTGGGAACCAGGCTTACATTCAAAGGGCCTCAAACCAGACTTTTGATGTTAACTTCAAATGAGGCTGTGGGTAGAGTTGCAGGAGAGCAGGACAGAAGGAGGATGGTTTCTATACAACGTTGTTTCCTATTATAGGACAAAACTACAGATTAGGCTTTATAAATTAGTATCTGAACTCAAATCTTGTAATTGTATTTTTTTTTAAGATTTTATTTATTTATGTGACAGAGAGAGAGACAGCCAGCGAGAGAGGGAACACAAGCAGGGGGAGTGGGAGAGGAAGAAGCAGGCTCCCAGCGGAGGAGCCCGACGTGGGACTCGATCCCAGAACGCTGGGATCACGCCCTGAGCCGAAGGCAGACGCTTAACAACTGCGCTACCCAGGCGCCCCAAATCTTGTAGTTGTATTATGAGGTGCACCATTATATTGCACTGTATTTTTTGGTGTTAAAAACTTTAGATAGTTGAATGTCAACCACTTTCTGTAATTTTAGTTTTGCAATAGAATGAAGCCTGTGAGGCTTTGGTTGGGTCAATTTGAGAAGAGTGATCCAGGGCATGCCTGAATGTCAATCCCATGAGGATGNTGTGTGGGGGGGTCAGGCATTTGGAAACACGTGGCTCAGAGAGAAGGCCATCAGTGACTCAGGTGGCAGAAACTCAGGTATCAGATCAGCCACTTGAAATGGGAGCAATTCCGAAGGAAATTTGGGATACTTGGCTAAAAATGCAGCCAAGCAGCATGGGAAGCGCTTCTGTAAACTTACACACACATACACGCACAATCCTACACCAATCCAGAATTTTTGCAATCAGAAAAAAAAAATGGAATTTTCTTTAAATTAAGGCTTTTCCATTTGTGGTTGTAGCAAATGCCCCAGAGACCATCTGAAGCTATCCCAGAACTAAAAACAGTCTTCATAGGTGTTGCTTTTTAGAAATTTGGGCCAGCCCACCCCGCAGGGATCTCACTGACTCAGCACTGTGTGTCTTCTGTGAAAATGTCTCACCCCAACAGAGACCTGAATGGAAATGGTTCAAGCCCAGTATTGCCTGGCTGATCTGCTACCTGGTCTCTGCCACCTGAGTCATTGACCTCTTTCTCTCTGAGCCACGTGTTTCCAAATGCCAGCCCCCTACCCCGCCCTCCAGGAAAGGCTCATTATAGAGACTGAGTGTAATGACAGCGGAACTTGCATCTGAGACAACCTTGGGGCGACGGGGGATATGAAGGGCTCTGGGAACCAGGCTTACATTCAAAGGGCCTCAAACCAGACTTTTGATGTTAACTTCAAATGAGGCTGTGGGTAGAGTTGCAGGAGAGCAGGACAGAAGGAGGATGGTTTCTATACAACGTTGTTTCCTATTATAGGACAAAACTACAGATTAGGCTTTATAAATTAGTATCTGAACTCAAATCTTGTAATTGTATTTTTTTTTAAGATTTTATTTATTTATGTGACAGAGAGAGAGACAGCCAGCGAGAGAGGGAACACAAGCAGGGGGAGTGGGAGAGGAAGAAGCAGGCTCCCAGCGGAGGAGCCCGACGTGGGACTCGATCCCAGAACGCTGGGATCACGCCCTGAGCCGAAGGCAGACGCTTAACAACTGCGCTACCCAGGCGCCCCAAATCTTGTAGTTGTATTATGAGGTGCACCATTATATTGCACTGTATTTTTTGGTGTTAAAAACTTTAGATAGTTGAATGTCAACCACTTTCTGTAATTTTAGTTTTGCAATAGACTGAAGCCTGTGAGGCTTTGGTTGGGTCAATTTGAGAAGAGTGATCCAGGGCATGCCTGAATGTCAATCCCATGAGGATGCTGAGTGGAGGCCATTCTAGAAAAATTACTTGATGCCACTCTCTTTGTCAACCAAGGAAAGGTAAAAGTAGAATCTAATCCCATGTGCAGAGCACTTCGGACACTTTCAGGGCAACACCGAATACCGTAGGTGATGGGCAACACGTCCCCAAATGGCATCTTCACAAAGTGTATGACAGTGCCCTGGGGATCATGAAGTGGGGAGGGGGTGGTCTCAGGCCAGATACTGCCTAGCACTGTAGTTCTGGAAAGCTCAGGAATTCTCCTTCCTTTCAGTTTACTTTTTCTCTTATATGAAAAAGGGGCTGCCCCCCACCCTTCCACCCCACGAAGTAGCAAAAGTCATGTATTTAGAAAGCTTGGAAAACCAAAAATACAAAGAGCCAAAGAAAAATAATCACCCATGATGCTCCTTCTCTGTAGTCCCACTACCCAGCCAGGCAAGGTTGCCATTCTAGCAGCAGGGTGTATGTCCTTCCAGATCTTTTTCTGCACCTTTACAGAAACATGCAGATTGCAAGGGGAACCATTCCTTCTTTTGTCATTAGGTTTCTTTAAAGATTTTTTTTTAAAAAGATTTTATTTATTTATTCGACAGAGATAGAGACAGCCAGCGAGAGAGGGAACACAANTCTGAAGCTATCCCAGAACTAAAAACAGTCTTCATAGGTGTTGCTTTTTAGAAATTTGGGCCAGCCCACCCCGCAGGGATCTCACTGACTCAGCACTGTGTGTCTTCTGTGAAAATGTCTCACCCCAACAGAGACCTGAATGGAAATGGTTCAAGCCCAGTATTGCCTGGCTGATCTGCTACCTGGTCTCTGCCACCTGAGTCATTGACCTCTTTCTCTCTGAGCCACGTGTTTCCAAATGCCAGCCCCCTACCCCGCCCTCCAGGAAAGGCTCATTATAGAGACTGAGTGTAATGACAGCGGAACTTGCATCTGAGACAACCTTGGGGCGACGGGGGATATGAAGGGCTCTGGGAACCAGGCTTACATTCAAAGGGCCTCAAACCAGACTTTTGATGTTAACTTCAAATGAGGCTGTGGGTAGAGTTGCAGGAGAGCAGGACAGAAGGAGGATGGTTTCTATACAACGTTGTTTCCTATTATAGGACNTAGGCAGAGGGGGCGCCTGGGTGGCACAGTCGTTAAGCGTCTGCCTTCGGCTCAGGGCGTGATCCTGGCGTTGTGGGATCNCCAGGCAGAGGGGGCGCCTGTGTGGCACAGTGGTTAAGCATCTGCCTTCGGCTCAGGGCGTGATCCCGGCGTTATGGGATCGAGCCCCACGTCAGGCTCCTCTGCNGCTATGAGCCTGCTTCTTCCTCTCCCACTCCCCTTGCTTGTGTTCCCTCTCTCACTGGCTGTCTCTATCTCTGTCAAATAAATAAATAAAATCTTAAAAAAAAAAAGAAGTACTAGGCAGAGTATTTCCACTTTTCCCTCTGCTGCCTCACTTACTCCCCTGCACCTATGGGAAGAAGGATTTGTGGAGGGAGAGTTGATGAGGGGAATTACTTAAGCATGCCCCTTCCACTCACGGTTCTTAAGTTCCACTTCAGCTTATCCTCAATACCTCTGCAGGTTCTCAGCTGGGGCAGCTTACCATCCTTGGTTGGGGGAACATTTGGAAGCATGTGGGAAAGGCTCTTCGTTGTCACAATGCTTGGGGGGATTGATTCTACGGTACCTGATGGGTGACAGCTAGGAATGCTAACGGCCTGAAGCGTGTTAGCCCCGCCCAACATGCCAGTAATGTGGGATTGAGAGCACTTACACAGGGATGAACTTGGATAAACCTCTCAGGGCTGGCCCTGCTCTCAGTGGCTCAGGATGAGTCACAGGAAGAGTAGGGAGCCCGCTCTGCCTTAGCTCCAAGCTGCAGTTTTCCAATCAAAGCTCTTGGTAACAAAGCTGATATGCTTTGCTCTCTATCCGCCCAGCTCTTTACTCTGCTTCTCAAGTGGAGGGGAACAGAGAAGGGTGATTAATTATCAACCTCCAACACAGACTTTAAAAAAAAATAGTTCCATTGTGTTCTACATGCTGCTTTGTACCTTCCTTTTTTCACATTGAAATCGATCATAAACAGTTTTTCATGACAGTATTTGGTCATGACTTTTAATGACCACGTCACATCCCAACATAAAGACATGCCATACTTTACCTAATCAATCCTCTCTTTTTAGACATTTAGGCTGTTTCCAGTTTTGTGTGTGTGTATAAATAGTGCACCGAACACCCTTATACTCCACATGTAAGCACGCGCTTCCGATTCTTTGTCGTATATCTTAGAACTCGCATTAAGTTTTATACATAATATTTAGACTTTTTGTTTTTAAAAACTACTTTTTTGGAGATATAATTGGCATATAATAAATACATATATTTACAATGTACACTTTGACAGGTTTTGACATATATATGCACCCATGGAACCGTCATCACAATCATGATACTGAACATATCCATCACCCCAAAAGTTTCCTTGTGACCTTTTGTAAATCCTCCCTCTCCCTCATGCCCTCCCCACCCTGTCCCCAGGCACCACTGATCTGCTTTTCTATGACTATAGATTAGTTTCTATTTTCTGGGCTTTTATATAAATGGAATTATGCTGTATGTACTGTTTTTGTTTGGCTTCTTTTGCTCAGCATGCTTATTTTGAGACTCCTCTATGTTGTTGAGCACGTCGACAATTTATCGCTTTTTCTTCCCGGGTAGTATTCCATTGCTTAGGGTACAGTTTATTTCTTCATTCACCTGTTGATGGATATTTGGGTTGTTTTCATTTGGGGCCTATTATAAATGCAGATACAATGAACATTTGTATCCAAGACTTCATGTAGATTTCAGGTTTCATTTTCTTGGCGAAACACCTAGAAGTGCAATGGTTGAATTGTATGGTGGGGGATGTTTAACTTTTTAAGAAACTGCTGAACTTTTTGATTGAGTGGTTGTACCCTATTACGACTTTTGGTTTTAGCTTGAAATAATGCATGTGAATTTGAATTAGTTTTAATTGCCCTTAGATTAGCAGCATAAGCTCCTTGGACAGTGGAGTTCAAAGGAACTCACAATCCAGTTCTCAGATTTACTGTAAAGGAAACAGTGATCCGGAAAGGTTAAATGATTTTTCTGAGCTCTTGCTGTTCACAGGCTAGTCTCTTCACTCTTCCATAAGATCTTGCAATTTGGGGGAAATTCTACTAGTCAGTTGCTGCTTCTGAGCATGGCCTTGTGTATGGCTGCCAAGGACATGGCTATCCTTCAGAATAGGCCTCGCTTTGCATGTGTTACATAACTTTGGGCATGAAACATCTTTTGAAATTCTGGGACTTTTTCAGGATGAGGAGTAAAGAGCATCAAAAGGGTAATGAGCCTGTAATCACACGGGAAATCACATGTGACCGCTCACAGTATCTACAGCAACTCAGCAGCAGGTCAAATAAAAATGTGCTATCATCATTAATACTCGGTGCTCGGAGGAGATTCACCTCGTCCTAAACAAACTGACGCACCCAAAGAATTAAGACTACGGAGCGCTCCATTAGAAGTGAAGAAAACAGTATGCCGATTACCCCACTTCCTTAGCTTACCTTTCCAGCTCCCACCTCTTATTATCATATTCATAAGCGTTGTCCTTAATCAGTCTTCTTGAGTAAAGTTAACAAGTGTATGCGTGCACTCTCTTGAAATTGTTGTGCTTAGCCTAAGAGGCTGTCATGGGGTTGAGAAGGCTGCCGCTTTAACCAGATTTCATCTCTGTGTGTCACTGCTCATGTCAAAGTAAAAATGCGCTCAGACATAAGAGTTGTCCTCCTTTCATCAAGAGCGCCAGCCTGCCTGAGCTTCGTTCCACTTGGTTAATCTTGTTATTTGAATTGTTAAAATTGAGACATCGGCAGTAAATTTCAGAGAAGATATAACAATTATTAGATACAAGCTAGGCTCTTGTACTTGAGAATATCCCATGCCCTCCATCCACTGGCGGCATTAGCCACAAATAATTTACAACGGTTTCTTTAAGAAGTGTGCCCTATAGAACTTGAATGGCATTAAATCACAGTCCATCCCCACCTGGATCATATTTCCAACTTTAAGATAGATTTGGTTCCAGTCAGCAGAGTGGTGGAGCACTCCAGGATACCACCTTTTAATGCCTATAACTCTTAAAGAGCTGAGCGAGGATTCCCGAAGCTGCCTTCTGGTTATGAGTTTTGTGTTTAGGTGACTTTATACACCAGGCAGGGGAGCCACAATCCAGAACAATCACTCCTTGAGGGTAAAGAGAAGGAAAAGCTGGGAGGCTCTCCAGGTGACCTTGTGCCATTCAGTGATCCCATTAAAATCCGATAGGAGCACTTGACCTTGTGGCTCTTGTGCCCTGTGCCACAATCTAATTGGACCGAGGCAAAGGCTAAAGGGACGGAATAAGCATGAATTAAGCTTGGAATCTTCAGATGGATCATCGGAGGCCCTGGGCCTCTGACCCATCTTATCCAACCCCTGTCTCAGTGAAGAAACCCCAGTAAGTACGTGCTTATTGAGCAGTTGACTCATTGGGTTTTGGGGTCAACAAGAAATCTCAGGCTTGGCTGTTGCTGTTCAACCTGGATGCCTCTTAAGGCAAGTCTCCCCTAATCTGTACTTGTGGAATTGGTTGCTTGGTCTCAAATGCAGGGCTTGTTATGCAAAATTTCATCATGTTGACTTTGGCCCCTTATTTCTGTTAATGAAATACATAAAAATTCTGCTTCTGACATTGAATGTGTCAGATTTATGGAATCTTTACATGTCTAAGTGTTTGTCCAAGTCAGAGAGTAAAATATAAATTTTAGACTGAGAGAAGGCTTGGACATCATCAATCTAGAATGTTCTCATCTCAAAAACCAATAAACCAGGAAGTAGAGAGGCTTAATAACTGTCCCAAGGTCACACATGTAGACAGTGGCATTCAAGCTTAGGTACTCAGGAGCATATGTTGTCTTGTTATTTGAAAATTTACCCCACTGTAAAGTGAGAACACATTTTCTCATCTTACCCATAAGCCTACTGTAGGAGGCTTTGTAAGCACCTTTTGAGAATCAGAGCCTGGTCTTGGCATTCCCCTCCACGCTGTTCACTCTCAGGCCTCACGTCAGACCCTCTTGCTTGACCTACTTCCCAGCCCGTAGCCACTTGCTTCTCCCAAGTCACCATGGTGACTGCCTTTTAAAGGTGTAATCCAACAGTGTCTGCCTCATGACTGTCCGTGAACCCTCTGGACACTGATGCATGAGACTGCTTGGAACTCCAGTCTACCTCTGCATGAGAAGCTTGGAAATACGGGGGTGCATTAGTCAGGGTTTTCCAGAGAAACAACCAATGGTGTGTGTGTGTGTGTGTGTGTGTGTGTGTGTATGTGTGTGCATGCATGCACGTGTGTATGTATGAACTGCATGTATACATAATAATGAATTATATGTATGTATTAAAGTGAATATATATATTCATATGTACATATAATAAACTGGCTTACCTGGTTATGGAGGCAAGTCCAACAGGTGGAGTGTGGGCTGATCTGAGACAGGCTCAAGACCCGGGAGAGCCCAGGGTGCAGCTCCAGTCAGAAGGCCAGCCGGCTGCCATGGATTTAAATGTTAATCTCATCCAAAAACACCCTCCAAGTTGACACGTAAAATTACTTATCACAAGCGGTTAATACCAAGCTTTGCCCACTGAGATATGGGAGCCCATGGATAAGTGATTCTTCCTACCCTTCCCTGCCCCACAACCCCCAGCAGATTGTCTGGAATGCAGTAATTCGCATGGCCTTGCCCCAGAGCATCTTGTAGCAGTGAGTGGTTAGTTGTGCTGGTACTGCAGTGGAGCCCAGCTTGATGTCTCACCTTCTTGTGCGCCCTCCTTCCCTTATTCCCCTTTCCCTCACTTTTACTTCCATGGGATTACACCACCCAACGACAGCTCAGCACCTAAGCTTTTGCTTCAGGCTTCATTGTCTAGGAACGTGGGTCACTATGTATCTTCTTACCAACTAGCAAACCCCTTCTTAAACCTGGTTAAAGCCCACTGTACAAAACATGCCCTCCCCCCATCTTTGTATCTTGTGCAAATTTCAAGAACCTCCGACTACAGAGTTTTAGGTGACTCCCTTTGGCTAGTTAAAGACCTGTGGTAGATTATATACCAAGCTTCCGTGTCTGGAAATATTATTACCACTTGCTCATAGAATCTGAACTATAACTTCATTCGCCCAAATCAATCCTCTCTGTCTAGACAAAGCAATTTAACTTCTTGGTAATTTACCAATTACAGAGCACTTATTTATTGGAGAATTCATAAATGTAGGGCACAGTGAGGGGTATGAAGAATAAAAGATATGATTTCTGTTCTCAAATTTCTTCTAGTCTACCGAGCAGTTTTGCTTTTTGTTCCCTTGTCATAGTAAAAATATCTTTACCAAGTTAGACACATGAAATATTTTTATAAACGTCTTTTATAAAGATGTTTCAAGATTCGAACGATTTTGTTGGAATCATAGCAAAATCTTGGTGGTGATGAACTGGCCGGTGTAGACCAGGCTTGGAGGCTGGCAAGGACAAGAGACGCAGCTGGTGCCAGTGAAAGACCGCTAGTGGCTTTAAGTAGCCTTTTCTTCTAGTTGCTTACTGATAAAAAGGGCAGACTCACAGATATTACAAAAGCCAGCAAGTGATCCATAGACAATGCTGGCTTTGAAATATACAGAGTAACTATTTTTTTCTTAGTGTTAGATTAATAATCTGAATTAACTCTCATTCAGGCCAATGTTGTGCTATAGTTGCATTCTCCAAAGCCAAGGGAGACTTGCGTGATGGAGAAGTCTGACGCTACAGTTAGCCTGTGGAGCTTCCTAGCCTAGAATGCCCTAGCAGAGAATCCAAGCTACTAGCATAAGTGATAGCTGCTGAGAAGTCTTTGTCTTCCCACGACCCTACTTTGGTTTTAAGATACATCTCTTAGCCATTTTGTACTTTTTACCATATTCTTGCAATTTGTCCAAATTTTTTTTAAAATGCAGATAGACTCTTTTGAAATAAAGGATTGGACAGAAAACCTTTACCAACACTGTATTGCCTATATTACACAGGGGCTACCTCAATGTATCTCTGAACTGTGAAAAATTACTATAAGATGTAATGTCTTCAAAAACATCCCCTTGTTCTATTATGCCTTTCAATAATTGGTCTTGACCCTCACTCAGGCAAAACTCCCACTGACTTTCAGTTGATTGAGCTGATTTGACTTGAATAAGGTCAGCTACAAATGGCCCCCTTTCTACTCTACATTCTGATTGTGTGATGCAATGTATCATAATGCAGCAATGATATGTATTGGCAATCTTATACTGGTGATTAATTGCTGGGAAAGTAATTTCTTTATAATTGCACTCGAATGCTTTTGGTGGCCTGACATCACAGGGACTCAGGCACACTGGGTCAGAATGGCCCTAAGCAGCTGATTTCACACTCCCTTCCCACCTCAAAATGAACCCAAGTCTTTGAAAAGAATAGTAGCAGTTAAAATTTCTTGAGTGCTGACTTTGTGCCAGGCACTGTGTAACCATTTTTGCTTACCCTGCCTCATCTCATGTAATCTCAAAACCCCATGAGGTAGGTGCTAGAAGGAGGCGTGACTGTCCCATTGGGAGCCCATCAGAGACCATTCGTGGCTCAGTGTGCTTGTACCTTCTGCTCCTGCTTGTCACGTGGCTGGGTTCTTTTCCCATCTTAGGTGTCTGCTCACATGCCGCCTCCTTGGGCAGGCCATCCTTGACCCGCCCATGCAAAGCCGGCCTCCTGGCTCCCTGAGTAAGCATCAGTGAGTGTATCAACTCTCTTTCCTTTACAGCATTTGGCACAATCTATACTTACCTTGTTTGGGATAGCATTGTGTTTCTTTACTGTCTCCCTCTGCCACGTCAATTCCATGAGGAGAGCAACTTTGTCTGAATTATTTATCACTGTAGTTCTAGCACCCAGGACACAGATGCTCAACCGCTATTTGTGGGAAGCTCCAAGAGCCGGTTAGCAGGGGCAAGCCCGCCGATCAGAGGCCTGGTGGGTGTGAAGGCCTGGCAGGGTATCCCAGCAGAAGAGGGCAGGAGGGGGACTCCACAGTGCAGACAGGCTTCAAGCACCACACACTTTTCTCACGCTCGCCTACTGCCTTGCGCTCTCCTTTCCCTCCAGGCTTACTCCCGGCCCAGCCCATACTTCCTGAGCGTTTTCTTGCCTCGGAGCAGAAATACTTCCCCTGCGCCGTGGGTGATGCTGAAACTGACTTCGGTTGTCTCATGACTGATGGATACTAACATTTGCTTTGCAGGATAACCGTGAACACTGGACAGTCTGGGAAATCCAAGGAGACAGCTCACTGGAAGGCTGGACTGAGGTGGGGGTGCACTTGCCTTGGAGGTCCACTGCCCACAGGTGACACGGCTCATTACCAGCAGGTTTTCTTGGTGAGACGTGACGAGGCCCTAATGCCTCAGCGTGAGCCCACTGGCTTGGGATGGCTGGTTGTTTCTAACTAGGTATGAAGCCAGGTATTAGACACAATGCCGTTTTGGCCCCGACGCGGGAGGGAGATGGAAGGGGCTGCTGGCGTCCGCGGGCTCGTCTTGTTCCGCCGTCCGGCCGGCACACGCAGCAGGGCCCCCGCGCAGCCAGGAGCCCCCAGGAAGCACGTGGCGCACTCGTCCTGCAGGTTCAGAAGGCAAGCTCACAGCCTTCAAAGCGCCTGACATCCTTTCAGGTTAGCTGCTACAAAGGCAAATGCAAACAGAGTGCGTTTTGGAGGCGTTCTGTCAGTCAGCTTTCAATCTGTATGTTCTTCTAGACACTCCTTCTCCTGCCTGATTTATTTCATATTAAAAGGGCTGTCAATCTGTATCACAAGAACAGGTGGAGAGAAAGTGAGTGATGTTTACCAAGTGAGTTTGGGGTTGTTGTTTGTTATTGTTAGGAATAACAGCCCCCCATCTCTGGCCGTACTCCTGATTCACCCTCCACTGGCTCTCCCGGCCCCTGCTTGCCTTTCTCTGCAGGTATCGGCACATCAGAGGTATGAATTCCACGTACTCGGCGCATTTACATTAGAAACGTATTTTGTGAGGCTGTGGCAGACCCTTTTTTATTATCCATCAAATATATCTCTTTTTACCATCTGATGGCTTGGCAACAGGACCATTCTTCTTTCAAATAAAATAAATGTGCCTGCGATATGGCAGAATATTCTGCGTTGAAGAGGCTGTGCCCTGGCTAATGCGTGCTGCATTCTGTGGGCTTCATTACAACGGGACACTAAAGATGCAATATACAGTTCCCGATGGGATTGCTTTATGGTACCAGCTGCATTATTGTTTTCTGTTAGGGTATTGATTATTGCCTTCTCCCGTCATTTGGCCCAGCTTTTCTTACTTTTATCTGCTATTTTGGCCTATAAATAGAATTGCTCCATCATTCTGTGCTATTAATTTCTCACTACTCTTGAAGATGCCTGATTCTTAGAGAACAAATCAAAGGCATCTCACACCTGCCATGTGAAAACTCCCAAATTACAATGTAACCAGATATCAGATCGTCTCCATGCATAGGGTCTAAACAAGCGCTCTGTTTTGAGCATGCGTGAGAATTACCAGGGGGAGCTTGCTGAGAAGCAAATTCCTGGGCCCCAACCCCAGACATGCAGAAGAAGGGAGGTGAGGCCCAGGGATCTGCATTTTATTTTATTTTATTTTATTTTTTTAAAGATTTTATTTATTCATTCGAGAGAGATAGAGACAGCCAGCGAGAGAGGGAGCACAAGCATGGGGAGTGGGAGAGGAAGAAGCAGGCTCATAGCAGAGGAGCCTGATGTGGGGCTCGAACCCATAACGCCGGGATCACGCCCTGAGCCGAAGGCAGACGCTTAACCGCTGTGCCACCCAGGCGCCCCAAGGGATCTGCATTTTAAATAATCCCTCAGGTAATGTGTGGGAAAGGCTTGGTGTGGCATGGGGTCTGCTGGGGGGTGATCAGGGGTTAGCAGGAGGCCATGCGCTCTGCGCCAGGCATCTCCCTGTGCTGCAGCTGACCAGGCTCCATTTTCTGTCTCCAGCCTTCCTCCAGGCCCCACCTCTTTTGGCTCTGCTCTCAAGGAATATAACGGAGAAGAAAAATCACTAAAGAGAAAGCCCCAAATCCGCAATGGTATTAATGCCACTCTCTCCTTTACAAAAGAATTAGGCACGTACTACAATTTTGTGAGGAAGAGACAGGAAGGAGAGGAGAGGACGAAGAAAAATATTCTAGAATAAAAATATATGCAAACTACTGTTTAATAACAGAGCCCTCCAGAAGCCCAAAGAAAACGCTGGCTTCAGGGAAGCAACAGACCATCTCCTTGAGGCTGGGTCGTGCGGAGAAACCTTTGTGGCATCCAGGGAGGCTGCCAGGGGAGGGCTTTCTCCGGGTCTGCAGCACCGCACACACTTGTTTTCGGGAACACCTGCTAAAGGACGGCTCCTGAAGAGGATGGGGCAGATCTGTGAGGACCCCCTGGGACTTGGGAAGAACACTCATGGAGCACCTATGATGAAATGAATTCTGCTAAAAACAAGGATAATAAACACTCAAACTGATCAATTCCTAATAATTTTAGCATATTTGACTGTTCTGTGTGCCCTCGAGGTTGTTTACATCTATGGTATCTGGATGGTGGAAATCCTAGGCAATGGTGGGCCACTCCATGTCTTATCCTGATTCTGCGTTCAGTGACATCAACTTGAAGTTGACCATGGTTATGTATGCCACAGAAATCAGCAAATACTGCGAATCAGCGCTTGACGGTTTGCTTTGTTGACTATGTGGACTTAAGGAAGTGATGGAGAAAATGCTAATGCTGCAGAGTACACTTAAAAGTGTGTCCTGGGTATGGCTGCTACATTGTGACCAGCACAAAAATGTGAACAAATATCCTTCTAGTGTTCGAAAACCATTATTGGATTCAGCAAAGAAGTCACTCATGTCACTGACAAACGCATATAGTTCTGACATATGTCTTCGTTTTTCACTTTTGTCCTACTCGTTAATGTAAATGAAAATATCAACCACTCTTCAGGGTGAATCTCATCACTTGCAACCTAGGATGGTTAAGCACACCAGAATTCATAAAAAATTGGCAAAAACCTTCTGAGTATGTGACATTATAATGAAGTTTTGCTTACTTTTATTTGTAAATTATGTGCTATGCACCCTTCAGGTGAGTAAGGTTTATAATAAACCCGTGTACCCATATATACAAGCAGCCTCCCGCCCCCCACTTCCCCCACTCCTGTGCTGAGAGCTGGTTGTTAAACATTCACCAGCACATTATTGCCCTGAGTGCATTTACAAATATAAACTAGTCAACTCTTCCTTGGGAACCCCAAGGAGGGAGACTCATTTCAGAGTCAGTCTTATCTCATCTACTGGATTCTGTGCGTCCTGAGTAAGGTGCCCATCTCCGATTCAATCCTTTATCTGCTATGTTGCCTAACATAGAGCCTGTATTCAGTAAGTGCTCAAAAATGTTGAATGAAGAGTCCATCTCAATACAAGCATGCCAGTTAATGGTTGGTTGCATAGAGTACCCGTGGTAGGAGGAAAACATGGGAAGACCCGAGAGTGGGGCACAGACATGTGGAATCTACCATCCACCATAGCTCAGGACTAGCAGTTAGGATGAAATCACTGTTTTATTTGCAAGAAGTTCTCTGGTTGGCCACAAGCATTGGCAGCTGACCTTGGCTCTCCATCCCTCAACCCTCTTCTCCGCTTACGGCGCAGTCTCTGGAAGCCACCTGATTGAAAGTATGCAGTATCAATGCGGTGGGGTGTGGCGAACAACGCAGCTGGAATGAGGGAGGAGAGGGGAGAAGGAATGAGGAGAAGGTGAGGTTAGACTATTTCTACGAGTTATACTGGCATCCATGATATATCTTTGCTAGGTGGCAGGGACTGTGCCGCACATTCTTCAAACAGGGTTTTATTTAAACCTCACGATTGGCTTTGTGAAGTCACAGTAGCAATCCACCTTACGCTTTTGAAAACTGCGGCTCGGCAAGGTTAAGTAACCCAACCAGTTGGTAGCAGGGCTGGGGCGCTGGAGACTCTACTGGCCGGGCTGCCTCACCGACAGAATGGGGGGCAATGGCACAGGACCATCTTTTCTCATGCCTCCTGGTGTCCCGGCCATGGGTAATGTTTGGGATTGTATTTGGGGTTTATGAGTCTACCCCAAGAGAACATGTGGGCTTTTGGGGGGCAGCTTCTTGAGTCACTGGCACACTGGGAACTTTCCTGGAGCCAGAGAGGTTGCTGCAAGGCTCTGCTGCTCTGGGCTGGGAATTTGCCTGGCTTCTTGCACGCGGGTCAAGTCATCAGGCTTTGGAGGAGGAGGGGGTCACAAGCCTGTTGCTTGCCAAGCTTGTGCTTAAAGCACCCTAGGGAGGGATACTCCAGAACACTCCTCAAGCGGCTTGTTCTACTGTTTCATAATTTTTACTTCCAGGAATTTCTAATTTACTTCTGTCCTGAATTCCTCACCATATTTTAGCACATTTCCCATACCAAGGGTGCCCTGTTAACAGGAAATTCACATAGCTAGTCTTTGGGGACATCGTGGGTCTCAGGTTCTGAGACATTCTCAAGTTGTGTTCTCAGAGGAAGCTGCAAGCTTCCAGGCATCAGTTTTCACGCAGGCCAGGCCAGAAAGTGTCGGGGTGTGTGTAGCCCACTGTTGAATGGGTGGCTTCTTCCCACCACATGGGTCTAATTGTGGTGCATTTGCTAATTCTGTGCTAAGGCCTGTGATGCTGGCTGCAGGAATGCGTCTCACAAACAGCACGCTTGGTATTAACGTGAAGGTAATATGCCATTCCATAGGAATTCTGCTGGCATTTAGCTAGCAGGCATTAATGTCCACTTATTGGAAAGTGTTCTAGGAACCACTTTATCGCCCACAAATTGCCAAAGCGATTTCCCTCTGTGTGAGTACGAATGTCGTGTGTGCCATTTAATGAGGTCCTCGTGAACTCAGGAACCCTAGTAAATATAAATTTCATATAAAGTCCCAGGTCATGAATCAAGCAACTATTGTAAATGACCTTACCATCTAAAGGTCAAATGTGCTTGGTCCCATCAAAGGACTTTGATCTTTTGTAGTGTCCAAGGACGTTGCAACACTTTGTTCCAGTGGCCTCATTTCAAGAGTCCCTTCAGTGTGTGCATTTCCTGAGATCTACCAGGAGCTCCCAAGTTCCCTCAGTTGACCATGTGTTGTGTTTCTGCCCTGACAGCCCCTCACAGGGGTAGTCACGTTCACCTCTCCTGTTCATGGAAATTTTCCTCTGTGACACTTGTGAGAATACTAAGTGAACAGGGCTATTTGAACCCACCCCACTTAGAAGCTAAACTCCTGTCTCTATAGTTTCGGCTAGATTGGAGTTCAAAGGCGGAGGTAAAAGTCAGTGTAGCAATGCAAAGCATTAATCTCCTGTGTCAGTTGTGTTCACTGTTGCTTTTTTAAAAAACATTTCAATAGCTTGACATAGTATTCATTTATATGCAATCGGAAGAATTTCCTCTGCTTTGTGCCACACATTTAACCCATGCACCAGTGTGGGACTTTTCTGTTGTCGTTGTTGTTGTTTTTAACAAAGGTCATCTCCATACTAAAAATAAGCCTCACAGAATCAATGCCACGCACCACACCCCTCGCTCTCCTTTATCCTTTTGATACCATTTTCCCTGTGATGTAACTGAGTGATTTTGCAGCAGAAAGCTCCCAAAATTAAACCTGAACTTTCCAAATAGCTCCCTAATAACCGTTGCCCAAATCAATGGGGCTCCATGAATATTTTGACACAGTTTAAATGGGTTTGTATCCTCACCACTGAGATCGGGTGATTTAGCCTGTCAGGCTGCAAATGTGGAAATATCACCTCTCACTGAGCAAAGTCCAATATCTCATTAGAAATGAAAATAGAAGAGAAGGGAAGCACAAATGCTGTCAGTGGCGGTGAGGAAAGAAATTAAACCTCCGGAGGCCTGTATATCTTATACAAAAGATTATGCACTGCCAGGCTATATAAATCATGCCAGGGCTCTGGGGCCGCAATGGACTAGAAAATAAAAAACCATAAAAGTGTCATATTGAAATACAGTCGCCGAGAATTCTTTTATGATGAGTCTAAATTCGCCTGACATTCTCGCAAATTCAGGGGCCTGCTCGGGTTGTTTATACCCGGCCTTTCTCTGTCAGTCACGAAGTCCCAGTTTCCACAGCAAATTATTCTAAACAGGGCTTATTATCAAGGCATAAAAAAGTTAAAACACAGATGGCTGGAGAGTTCCTGTTTAATTTAAATGCCCTGTGGCCCACATCAATGTGAGTCTGTCTTGTCCTAGATTTACTATCGATAAATTGGCTGCACTTATTAGATGGCAGAGCCCTAAGATGCTGGTGGGGAGTATTTCAAATAGAATTAACATGAAGAGATGCAGAGCTGTATCCTATCATGTGTGAAATATGGAGAAGGACAAGCCGTACATAAACAGGTATGACCACTCGTACCCAGGTCGACGGGGGCTGGCGTGACTCTACCAGGAGGGAGAGGAGTTATACCCGTTAGAGGAATTAATTACAGACATGGGCTTAATTACTAGTGCTGTTTTCTCCCTGGGTTAAAAAAAAAATTTTTTTAAATAAATGATCAGCATAATCCAAATAGTAATCCAGATTTTCAGAGCAAATAAAGGAGGTTTGGGCCCAGGGAACCAAACAGGGTCTCTACGAGCATTTTATGTGGAATGACACAATGCCAGTTTGTGAAAATATGGGCCGGCTCTCTCCTCGGCTGATTTATCTTTCGTGCTCGCTTGTACATCAGCCAGTCAGTTGGCAACATTTTGCTGGGTCCTTGTTGTGCTCAGGGCATTGTGGTGGGCGGCTGGGAAGGTTGAAAAGATGCAAGGAAGTCTCTGAGCCAGAGGTCAACCATCAGAGCCAAGGGGACCTGAGCTAGGCACACTGACGAACAGGGCTCTGGGCGCACCGAAAGTTGCCACTAAGTGTCTCCTTTATGTGCAAGGACAACTGCAGCGTGGCCCTGCATCGTGACAGTGGAGAACTGGGACAGCTTAACCATCAACAGGAGTGGGTGGGAGCCAGACAGACCTGGGTTCAAGAATAGGCATTGCCTTTTACTAGGCACATGTCCGTGGGTCCGTGGTGAAGTCCATGCTTTCTCTGATCTTTGATTTCTCCTAGAAAAAGAATAATCTGACCAGCCTCAGGGGGTGTGTATAAGAATCCAATGAGAGGACCCATACGGGCACCGGGCAGGATGCCTGGCTCATCGTCAGCGCTCAGCTCAGCAACCATGTGGCAAGCCGAGCTAGCACCTGTCACTCTAACCCTGGAGTTAGAGAGCTTTTGTGATCCGCTGAAGTAGCCAGTTAAATATCCAGAATGAGGGACCGATGTCGTTCCTCGTGCCTTTAGAGCAGCACTGCTCAATTTCCTCCTTGGAGGGCTATGAAGAGCCCACCCATCTGTACCCCAAATCAAACACCTCCTTCTTCCCTCCACACAAAAAAGATCGTCTCGCTTTCAGAAGTGAGAGCACATTCTAACACTGGGGACAGAACATCTCCAGAGGAGGCTGCGCACACGTCACGTGACCTGATACGCCGCCATCACTAACAGTTATGAGGTGCGTCTGTTGGACTTTCTTCTGGACCCTGCTAGGACTTCAGGTTCCATTTGGAGAAATCCCAGTTTAAACAGTCCTCACGGCAATGAACTGCAGTCAACCCTATTGAAGACAAGGGTTCTACCTGCTGTTTGTACTGGAGTCCAATGTGAACTATCACCTTATCCCCCTGAGACGGAGTACCACAAAATGTCAAGCAGAACATGGCGCCCTGGTTCCCAGTGCCAGGGGAGGACTCCCACTTCACGGATAGCAAAGACCATCATGATGCCAACCACCAGGATAGAAGTCCAATCTCTTCTGCCCACTGCGTCTTGGTATCAGAATTGCCAAGGAAAACACAACACAGTGCAGCAGTGAGTGGAACCACCCTTCTGCTCATATCTAGAGAGAAGACACAGAGCAAAATCAGCTCCAGTAGTGTGCCTCAGTCCCTCTCGGCTATAACGGCTAGCAGGGCCACTGGCAGCCAACGCAAGGCAGTTGTCCCCCATGTCCCTCTCATGCTATAGCAGAAGGACCCCGATTCCATTCCCGTGTAGTGAGAAATACGGAAACCTGGGGGCCATTGAGGGTGCAATGCTTAAACTGAACAAAGAAACACTCATTGAATCTGAAAGAGGGAAGATATTCATTCCCACACAAGGTGATAAGCCCGATGCAGGCTGCGTGGGCTCGTCTCTAGGTGAGGAAGTGATTTCCAGGACTCATGGCTTTTCCACGTTGCCACTACCTGGATGGGACTCAGGGCAAGGCGCTAGTAGGTTTACTCTTGAGGCGGACACTCTTGTCCACTGCCCCGATCCTCCTCCGGGACCCAGGTACCGTTCCCCCACTGCCAGGAGCTCTGCCTGCTGGTGACTTTACAGCTGAATCCCTGCCCAAGAATCAATCGCCTTTGGCCAAAGAGGGCTGTCTTGCCCAATGTTATGACACCTCCTCAGAGGCATCTTGCATCCAATGACTTGCCAGCGCAGGGAGCTTAAAGACCCAAAACTCTTGCCTCTGAAAGGCTGTCCTAAATTCCGTGGGCCTGGCTGAGACCTCTGTTGTGATCATAACACTGCTCAACCTCTCCTTGTGCTCAGTCCCGACTCCCCTGTGCACCCACAGATGTGGTCCCTGAGTCCACTCTCCAAAACTCCTCCTGCGTCCAATCTCATCTCAGAGCCAGCTTCCTGGGGAACCTGATCTGTGACCACTTTCCCAAGGTCTCCTGGGAGGAGGAGTTCTGCAATGAGAGAGGGAGAAAATGCAATGACAAGTCATCCGTGATGTAAATTCAATATTCAGACCCTGTGGCTAACTTCCCCTCCCTCTTTCCTAGGTGGGTGGGTGGGTGGGGGGGGAATATCATTATAGGTGCAATTAGAATACAGTATGTGCTAATGAAGTGGTTGACCCATATTTCTTTTGCTAGCGGGTCATCACCATTTGAAAAGACCATATCTGTCAAATCCTAAAGACTTTGATATATTCTTAGGCAAATTTCCATGTTTTGGGGCAATCTGAATATAAATCTATGGGGAGGCCTGAGGCCTGGTTTATGAGTACCTAATGTATGTGATTTAAATTAAATAGTACAATCTTCTTGCATTATGTCTAAAATTCCAATGAGGTCCTGATATTTGAGTTTTGAAAATTAATGGCCTCTTATCAATATAAAAAATAGGAGATTAATACCTCATCAACTCTTAGTTTTCAACTAGCTTAAAGCAAGTTTAGTACTTAGAGGGAGTGGGGGATGTGGGTACAAGAGGTTATAAGGTGAGGTGAGGGAAGCAAAGACAAGGTATATTTTATGGTTTATAGCTTATATATACTTTATATTTTAAAGAAAAAATTGCTTATTTTTATCATCATGAATTTATTATTACAGTTACCTTCTATTTTTGGTAAGTGTTTCTGGTCTACTATTTATGGGTAGTGATACGAAGTTTTCTTTTAAAATAAATTTATCTAAATACAAAATGAATCTATTTAAATAAAATATTTACTAGTAAAAGTGGCCTGCAGAGATTGTAAAAAAAAAAAAAATCACAGTGGTGATACGTGAATAATGACAGTTTAGATGTAAAATCTGTAGGTTCCAGGTGCTAAGAGAATTAGAGAGAAGCGATCATTACCCAGCACATTGTGGGAAGCTAGCAAATATTAAATAAAAGTCCGAATGACACCACGCAGGATTCATGTCAAAATTGCTTACATTTTGTTGGTGTTTTTGATATGCACCCTCCCCCACCATTGCACAGTGTGCAAAACTGTTTTAGGGCTTTCAGCCTCTAGCACATTTGCACTGTCTATGAAATTTTATTACTTATCATGCCTGTGGTATTACTGCTCATTAATTACACACTCAACATGTATGAGGTATCAGTAAAGCTCATTAATTAAACATAAAAGCTAGAGGATTTACAGAGAATTTGGGGGGGAAAAAAGTCCCCAGTCTGGAACACTTCCAGACTAAATATAGACACTTGAGACAACTGGTGGTTTTCAAACTTTTGCAGCCACAGAACAGTCTGTTCAAATAAATCTTACCAGTAAGCCCAGAGTAACAAGGACAAAACTACGCAGAGCTGCTTGGTGGGTGGGGGTGCTGGGGACCTAAGAGTCCTTCTGTGCAGCACAAACTGTCCCCTCCCCTGTGGGCAGGGCGTCCCCACCCCTGAGGCTCACAGAGTGTGGCACTCTGTTTGAAAACCTCTGACAGGTGCAGACCTGTCATTTTGTGACCATGGCACGGTCAATGGGAATTTATTTTACGCTATGATGCAGTGACCGTATATTCTCTCTGAGAGTACGACAGGCATGTCTTGTCCAAGAGACAACATACATACATAAATAAAAAATATCTGGATTGGGATGCCTGGGTGGCTCAGTCGATTAAGCGTCTGCTTAATGGTCATGATCCCAGGGTCCTGGGATCGAGTCCCGCTTCCAGCTCCTTGCTCAACCGGGAGCCTGCTTCTCCCTCTGCCTGCTCTGCCTGCCACTCTCCCTGCTTGTGCTCTCTCTCTCTCTCTGGCAAATAAATCAATCAATAAAATCAAACAAACAACCCCATCTGGATTGGTAGGAGAAACAACCAACCTTCTAGATGGTAGGTTCGGGCAGGGCCCAGTGCTGCCGGCTTGCAGCCGGATGCACAGCCCTGCCATCTGGCATCTGGCAGAACTCCTGAGGCACACGGGTGGCACAGAGGAGAGAACCCCGAAGAGAGAAAAGTTAGGCAATGATACATTTTGAGGAACGGAGTTAACGGGTCAAAGGTGTGCACATTTTCAGGACTTTGAGAAAGGACTTACCACACAGAGCAGCTGGGGCAGAGGGCTGGGCCGTGGTAATCCAGATGCAGGGAGCCCTGAAGGCCATGGTGCTCAGGAGAAGGGAGTGGTGATGAAATAAGAAAGAAAATGCAGGTCCAAGACTCTCAGGAAAGAAACAGTAGGGGTGGTGGGTGGGGTTTGGGCACCCGAAAGACTTGGATTAAAAATGATTTTTTCTCCCTCGAAAAACTGCATGCGAAGGGTTGGAACGGTCATAATAATTTCGAGAAGCTGGTCAGAAGTTTAGCTCACGTGTAAGGACAGAGCTGCCTTGGAAGACATAACTCAGCGGCCTCCAGCCGTGGGGGGCTCACACCATCCTCGAGATGGAACCGGGGCACCTTGGCAACCCACTGTTGCCCTGCAGAGCTCCCCAGCCAGAGCCCACAAGCATCTGAGGGACATGGGCTGGGACAGGACAGATCAATGAGGTCCTTGTGTCATATGTGTACAGACTCTCCTCACTCCACCCTGCTGCTCCTCCCTTCACCCCTCCGAGCCATCCACGAGGTCATGGGTGGCTGCCACCTCTTCCCCAAGCTTTCCCAGACAACCCAGCCCGGAGAAAGCTCTTCCAGCCCTGAACACTTCTAGTGCTCTTGGCCTGAGATATTTATCGACACCTTCTCCCTGCCTGGATGAAAAGGACCTTGAGGGGAGGATCTTCTGTTTCTTTACACTTTCCATATTACTTTTTCCCAGACCTCTCATGGGGCGGGCACCGAGGCTGCGCTGGTTGAACGACACTGGTAAATAGCACAGCTTCAGCCATGCTCCGTTTCGGGTCAGGTCTGGACTGTTTTTGGATTATCCAGCCTATGAAGGCCCACGGACCAGGTCTTGGGACATCTGTGCAGCCTTAACTGTTCCTGCAGACAGCGGTAGTAGCATCACCTCCGAACGCCGAGAGCTGGGGTTAGCAGAGCTCTGGGAGAAAGGCATACAGGCCTCGCAGCAACAGAGATTTATGCAATTCTCTCTTAAAATAACAATGGCTAGGGCCCTCGGGAGCCTGGGACCTCTTATGGCTAGGAAGAGAATTTGCCTCTTGATCCACTAAACACATGAAGGGCTGAGGTCCTAAGACAAGGTGATTTCCTTGAGCACAGCACAGCGTGACGAGTTGCTTGGGGACATGGTGAGACCCTCAGACCCAAGGCAGCAACAGAAGGGAGAAAATTTTCTGCGCCGGGCTTACCCCAATTCACTACCAATGGGCATTTTAGATTCCTTCCGGAGGAACGGTGTCCCTGGGCCCTGGAACATTTTCCCAAACCTGCCTGTGACTACTGGAGGGGAGGGTGCAGATCTCATCCCACTGCTGGTCTGTGGTTTTCTTCTATACCCCCACCCGCGCTGTTTTCCCAGGACACAGTGTCCTTCCCCGTGACTGCGCACCAAAGCAGAGGGGGCTGCACTTGGAAGATCTCCACTTTCACTGAGCAAGCCACCCATGGGGCAAAATGAATGTTCCATGAGGAATGAGAAAGTGGAAGGCTATATCTCTTACAGCAAAAAAGCACAAACTTAGGAACAAGAAAGCTGGGGCTGGATTACCCTTGAGACTTAATGACCAGAACTAAGATCCAGAGTGTCTACTGAGGTTTTTCATCACCTGGCCTGACAGTCGGATGCGTCTCAGTTCAAGGAGGCCACTGAAGGGAAACCTTAGGCTGTTTTTCACTCATGTCTCATCGGAAGCTGGCGGGCCGCTCACCTGCTCCACTTGGCTGCGTCTTGCCTGCCTCTCTGCTCAAACATGGTCTTGACTTGGCAGGATTACAAGACAGAATAAAAACATACACTTCTACCCAAATTCCTGTCTCCTCTCATTTACACAGAAGATTAAATGATTTCTTTCTTTGTCTTCCACTGCAAGGAATTCTTACTGCCTTGTTCCTGTTCTATCTACATCAGCTGGGAGAAAAAGGAGTTATCAAGTAACTAAGATGTTACAGTGGTTCTCACGATGAAGTATTACTCCCATCTCAAAGATAAGGAGAGTTACCAATATAACATCCATCGACCCATCTCCACCCAAAAAATGGTCCCTGAGTGTCTGCTTTGAGCCAAGCAGAGTGCTACTTGCTTTGGACTCCAAATCCAGTGCTCTTTCCACCTCACCAGGGATATCTCAGGAATATCCTCCTTGATCGTGAGGAGCTTGGTTCACTCCACAAATACTTTTGAGGCACCTCCAATATGCTGGCACGTTCTCTCTTTTTTTTTTTTAGTTTATTTTTTTTAGTAATCTCTACACCCAACGTGGGGTTCAAACCTACAATCCCGAGATCAAGAGTCACCCGCTCTTCTTACTGAGCCAGCCAGGCGCCCCTGTGCTGGTACATTCTAAATGTGTACAGCAAAGCCAAAAAAAAAAAAAAANTGTACAGAAAACCCAAAAAAAAAAAAAAAAGGAAAAACAAAACCCAAAGAATAATTCATGGCTTTGTGACCTTACATTCTAACTGGGAGAGACAAACAATAAACATAATTTAAAAAGTAAGTTGGAACCTGTTAGTGACAAAGTGGAGAAGAATAAGGCAGAGAAGGTGGAGGGGGCGCTTAACAAATCTTATGTCAATAAAATTTTTTCCATGACATTAATGATACTCGAGCAGAGATCATGTATATCCATCCGTTCACCATGGGATGTTCCTTGGAATTAGCCACTTCTGCCCCTGAAGCTAAAGCTGCTTTCTGCTCCTTCTAGCTTGGGCTGACTGTGTCCCACGATGTGCCCGCTGTCGTGAGATTTTCCTCATGAATGAAAATAGGACTGCTTGGTTCCTCCATCCATAGCAAAAGAGCTACAGCAGAAATAACTTCCGTGCATTTCCCCAGCTACATTTAGTTAAGTTATGCCTCTTCTTCTTTTTTTTTAAAGATGTACCATAAAACCTTATTGATTTAGCTCAGCAGTTTGAAATTTATGATGCTTTAGATAGGCTTCGGCTTGAGAGCGCCTTGAGGAGAGGTGGATGTAAGCAAATTAAGAATAAAAATAAGATTGCTAAACATTGTACTACTTAAGGGAATAAGTTGCTTTTTTATTATTTTGAATAAGTTGTTTTAAACACATCAGAGGGACTAAATCATACTTGACTGATACGCTCATTATAAATAATTCTTACCTATTTCTAAAAGCAGGAGCCAATTATATACTTGCTACCTCGATTTAGACTCATAAAATTGTGCTTCAAGCTCATTTGGATTTGCAAGTAATAAAATGGCTTTTATTAAACAAACATTCTAGAATTCACAGTTCACTAAATTGAGATCCACCTTCTACCAAAATTTAGCTAGATTTTAACATGTATGGCACATCTCCAACCTGGGTTTTTCCTATAGCTTATTTCAAAAGACGTATTTGTTCAGCCTTATCAGTAAGGTACTCAATCATGCTTCCCTCGTATCAGGCACCTCAAGGGCAGGAGATAACACAGATGTGTTTGGTTTTTAATAGCTGGAAATATGTCTACGTAAGGTTGATTGTATTTACCCAATGCCAGATATCTGAAAGGCGTGTGAAAAATTAAGGTAATCATCGGTGCTTCCAAATGGCTGGAGGTTGGTGTCATATTTGCAAAACCTAGGTTACGCTTCCATGTCAGATTTGGGACACTTTGGGAGGTTGGGAGTGGCATGGGAATGGGTGGTGGCAAATGCCAGACTGGGTGGGTATGTAGGGGGGTGGCGGAGCTGACGCATAGAGGTGCTTAGGTCACTGAATCTCTGTGCATGGAGGGGTGCATCATTTCATCCCTGAGACACTAATTCCAAGGCTGAGAGGCCAAATCTATTTTATGTTTTCTTTTTGTTATTTAAAAAAAAATTCAGAAATATACCAAGAGGAAATAAAAATCACCCTAATCCTATCAATCAGAGATAGCTACTGTGATGATTTTGGTATATTTCCAATAAGTGTCTTTTTATTTTTTCCTTAGTGCAAACACATTGAAAAAATAAACATTGGGATAATGTTGTTTATAGAAGTTTATATGCTACTTTTCCCACTTACTACAATTAGGGCATTTTTTCATGTTAATAAATACTTACTGAAAGCATAAGTATCTAATGGCTACATCATAATTTATTCAACCTTTCCCTTGTCGAATGTTTAGGTTGCTTTCATTTTTCCTTGCTTATAAATAATAAACATTCTTGAACATAAATACATGTTAACAGCTCTGACAAATTACTCCAGGTGCTTATTCTCGGTTACTTTCCTTACCTTCAGAGAGGCTTATGGAGACATAAATTGTGCCTGAGATCTAGATGAGGGACCCAATGGCTGATTTGTGGCAAGAATGTTTTGGAGTCGCATTGATCCAATTACATTTAATCAATTAATTTCTTTAATTGCTTGTTCGACAAGAATTGATTAACGNTATAAATAATAAACATTCTTGAACATAAATACATGTTAACAGCTCTGACAAATTACTCCAGGTGCTTATTCTTGGTTACTTTCCTTACCTTCAGAGAGGCTTATGGAGACATAAATTGTGCCTGAGATTTAGATGAGGGACCCAATGGCTGATTTGTGGCAAGAATGTTTTGGAGTCGCATCGATCCAATTACATTTAATCAATTAATTTCTTTAATTGCTTGTTCGACAAGAATTGATTAACGTTGCACTATGTGCTAGGCACTCTAGGGGACTGCAAAAAGACTTTGAGGAGTGCACCATCTTGTTGGAAACGCATGCTTTAGACAACATTGAGAAAATCCTTGATTGTGTTTACTAACAATAACTGCTAACAGTCATAGGGAACTTCCTATACGTTGTTCTAGGTGTTGTATATACATTTACTCAATTCTCACAATAGCTACTATTATGATCATGAGCCCCATTTTACAGAGAGGTTAAGTGATTTGTTCAAGATCACACAGCTAATAAGTGATGGAACTGTGATTTGAATCCAGGCAATGAAGCTCCAGAGTCCATATTCTTCACAAGCCCCGCATATCTTGAATATACCAACATAGAGAAAAGTATTATAGAAGGGCTATGTCTAGGTAAGCATTTTTGAGAGGTGAGTTGTTTGCTTTTGCATTAGTTTTGTAAACTTTCTATAATAAAGCAGTTTAGGGTTTTATTGTCAAGGCTATTCTGATGCCATTTTCCCTGATGCTTAGAAGGTTAATGAGGATTACTAACTCAAGAGAAGCAAATCATCTCATCTGGTTTGGGTAAATGAATTATTTGAAGGTAGAAAAGCCATCATTCCACCTGCCTTGTCTCAAGAAACTTCTCAGGGGAAATATTGGAAAAATAATATTATATTGTAATAAACCCAATAAGGCAATGGATTTGCAATAAAGAACTAATTTAATAGATACCTTGTTCATGTTCCTAGTATGATAAAAAAAAAAGTTTGTTGAATAGATGAATGAACAAATGCGTGGACAGTACTTTAGGCTGCAAGTATGAGTAGTACCATGACCCAGACTCAGTGGTGAGTGGGTGCCAGCTTCTACTGGCTCATATATCCTTCCAGCGTTGTGTTCAGTGACTTGGCATTAGTGGGAAACCAGCCATGGTGGGAATACTGAAACCACAGAAGTCTGCAGATGCTACCAACCAGGGCTCTTCTGTTTTCTTGGAGAGCTGGTTGTTACACATTAGCAGCACACCACTATCTGGGCTCATTAGAAAATTCATAAAGTGAGAAGAAATTCTGCAAATCCAAGGGAAGAAAGAGGGAATTGTATTAAGAATATCAATTTGAATGCTTTTCTCCTCCTCAGTCTTGAATCATTTCGTCTGTTGCTCTTTTATTGAGTTATTTCAGAGTCTGGAGAGACTTTGTTAAGATAGTTGAGATATTTAGGTGGTTAGGGGGTGAGTGCAGTTGAAGCGTAAAGGCTGGCACAGGACAAAAGAATGATAAATAGCTCAGGGGCACTGTCAGTTTCAGCTGAGATCAACTTTCCTTTCCAGTCCTACAGCATTAATGGCGCCCATAATTCAAGCTGGGAGCGTTGGTGGACACCCATATGTGAAGCGCATGGTAAAGTATCATTTGCATGCTAGGACAAGAAAATGGGCATGTTCAAGCTGGAAGAAAATCTTACACAACATCTGGTCCAATCCCGTCACTTCCCAGATGATGAAAAAGGGGACCTAAGAGTATGGAAGGGAAGTTTC
>NC_048218.1:164006241-164024875 GCF_002007445.2 Ailuropoda melanoleuca
AACATCTGGTCCAATCCCGTCACTTCCCAGATGATGAAAAAGGGGACCTAAGAGTATGGAAGGGAAGTTTCGAATGCCACGGGGCTGATTAATTAATTAATTAAAATGTTTTTATTTTTTTACTTTTATAAATTTTTATTTTTAAAACTATTGTCATTATTATTTATGGGACTGATTTCTTTTCTTTTCTTTTCTTTTTTTTTTTNGGGAGCGTTGGTGGACACCCATATGTGAAGCGCATGGTAAAGTATCATTTGCATGCTAGGACAAGAAAATGGGCATGTTCAAGCTGGAAGAAAATCTTACACAACATCTGGTCCAATCCCGTCACTTCCCAGATGATGAAAAAGGGGACCTAAGAGTATGGAAGGGAAGTTTCAAATGCCACGGGGCTGATTAATTAATTAATTAAAATGTTTTTATTTTTTTACTTTTATTTTATAAATTTTTATTTTTAAAACTATTGTCATTATTATTTATGGGACTGATTTCTTTTCTTTTCTTTTCTTTTTTTTTTTTTTATTTGACAGAGAGAGACAGCCAATGAGAGAGGGAACACAAGCAGGGGGAGTGGGAGAGGAAGAAGCAGGCTCCCAGCGGAGCATGGAGCCCGATGTGGGGCTCGATCCCAGGACTCTGGGATCACGCTCTGAGCCTAAGGCAGACACCTAAAGACTGAGCCACCCAGACACCCCTATGGGACTGATTTCTAATAAGCATTTGGATCAGACTGCCTGGTGTGACTGTCAGCTCACTACTTCCTTGCTATTTGACATTGGACAGGTTACTTAACCTCTATGTGTTTTCTCAGCTCTACAACAAGGATGTTGTGGGGATTAAATAATACATGTAAAGAGCTTACAAGTGGTAAGATCTCAATAAATATTAATAACACAGAGCCTTTGTGATAATACTGGTTATTCTTATGTCCAGAGAGAGAAAGAGAGAGAGCATTCAGAAAAGAAAGCTATATTAATATATTGAAAACTAGCCTACTGCTAATTAATAACATATTAATTCAATATATTAATATATCGAAAACCAGCAAGACATTAGCAAGACATTAACATTTTGAAACCTCCAAGCTAAGAAATTTCCCCTAAATCAGATTGTGCCGATGTTCTAGTGAATGATTCACCAACAGGGTTCATTATTCCATTCTTCNTCCCAGAACTCCAGGATCACGCCCTGAGCCGAAGGCAGACGCTTAACGACTGAGCCACCCAGGCGCCCCTCATTCTTCTTTCTTTTTAAACTTGAAAGGATTTCTAGCTGGATNAGAAGCAGGCTCCCAGGGAAGAGCCTGATGTGGGGCTCGATCCCAGAACTCCAGGATCATGCCCTGAGCCGAAGGCAGATGCTTAACGACTGAGCCACCTAGGCGCCCCTCATTCTTCTTTCTTTTTAAACTTGAAAGGATTTCTAGCTGGACGAGGGGCCCAGTAATCTCCAGGCAGCTTAGACTCGCGTATGCCCCCTCAGACCTTTTCCTGGAGAATGTTTAAGGAAGCCTCTTCTTACTTTAGTTGGGGGTAGGTCCCATGCCCCTTGATGTTGACGGTGACTGTATCCGGAGCTGCATCTTCCCTCAAAAGCCTCTGCCACCAGCAGTAAGGATCAGAAAGAGGAAACTCTGGCCTGGGCATGCATGGTTGGCCCAGCATCAGGAAGGCGCTGCATGGAGGACCTGCAGAAAGTCCAGGAGCTGGGAGGAGGCCCAGGCTGGGCCCCTCCTCACTTAGCCTTCTCCCTACCAGCGCACAGATGCCACTCATGCTGTGTTCAGTCAGCTGGGAGGGTGCGGTGTGCAGGTTATAGGGGCTGACTGTAACTCTCTGGGGCTCCTTTCCTCACTCTACCACCTATTCTCTCCCTTTCCATGGGCAAAACATGAAACTTCATTGATCCTCCATTTCTCATCTGTGAAATGAGGAAGAGAGTTGTACCCGCTTCATAGGATGGTGGAGAGGCTCAACTCAAGCGATAAGCAAAAAGCATTTAGGACAGCAGCCGACACATAATGAGCACAAGGTTTTATGCTTTGTTTTGCTTTGATTTTATTCCTTAAATTTTTTAAAAAATATTTTATTTATTTATGAGAGAGAGAATGAGTGGGGGATGGGGAGATGGAGAGGGAGAAACAGACTCCCCTCTGAGCAGGGAGCCTGACTCAGGGCTCGATTCCAGGGCCCTGAGATCATAACTTGAGTGGAAGGCAGACACTTAACCTACTAAAACACCAGGCACCCCTATTCATTAGATTTTTGTTGTGCTAAGATACCTGTAACAGACAATCTACCGCTTTAACCACTTAAAAATATATGATTCAGTAGCATCAAGTACATTCATATTGTTGTGCAGACACGACCACAACCATTTCTGAAACTGTTTCATCACCCCAAACAACATCTCTGTATCCCCATCATCTTCTCTCCTCTACCTCTGCTAACTTCTCTTCTATTTCCTGTCTCTATTAGACTACTCAAGATGCTACACATCAGCAGAGTGATACAATATTTGTCCTTTTGTGTCCAGCTTATTTCACTCAGCATGTCTTTGAAGTTCATCCATGTTGTGGCATGTGCCCAAATTTCAATCCTTTTTAAAGCTAAATAATACTGCATTGTATGTGCACACCACATTTTGTTTATCCGTTCATCTGTCAATGGATATTTAGATTGTGTTAACCTTTTGGCTATTGTGAATAATGCTGACATGAATATTGGTGTACAAACATCTGTCTGAGTTCCTACTTTCAATTTTTTAGGGTATATATACCCAGAAGTGGAATTGCTGGACAATATGGAAATTCGTTGTTTAATGTTTTGAGAAACCACTATACTGTTTTCTATGGCAGTGACCCCATTATACATCCCCAGCAACAGTGCACAAGTTTCAATTTCTCTACATCTGCACCAACACTTGTTAATCTTTATTCTTTCCTTCTTTCCCTTTCTTTCTTTCTTTCTTTCTTTCTTTCTTTCTTTCTTTCTTTCTTTCTCTTTCTTTCTTTCTTTCTTTCATCTCCTAATGAGTGTGAGTGGTATCTCTTTGTGGTTTGGGCTACGTTTCTCTAATGATTAGTGATGTTGAGCATCTTTTCATGTGCTTATTGGTCATCTGTATATCTTTTTTTGGAGAAATGTCTATTCAAGTCCTCTGCTCATTATTTTTTAAGATTTTATTTTTAAGTAATCTCTACACCCAACATGGGGCTCAAACTTACCACACCAAGATCAAGAATTGCACTCTCTTCTGACTGAGCCAGCAAGGCACCCCTTTGCTCATTTTTAAATTGGATTTTTGTTGTTGCTGTTGAGTTGCAGAAGTTCTTTAAATATTCTGGATACTAATCCCTTATCAAATAAATGATTGCAAATGTTTTCTCCTAACCCACAGAGGTTGCCTTTTCACTTGCTTGGCAATGTCCTTTGATGAACAAAAATGATACATTTTAATTAGTCCAACTTATCTATTTTTTCTTTTGTTGCTTATGCTTTTGGTAGCATATCCAAGAAATCATTGTCAAATCTAATGTCATGAAACTTTCCCCTNCCAAGAAATCATTGTCAAATCTAATGTCATGAAACTTTCCCCTTATGTTTTCTTCTAAGAACAGTTTTACAGTTTTACCTCTTTATATCTTTGCTCTATTTTGAGTTAGTTTTTTATTTGGTATAGTATAAGCATCCAACTTCTTTTTTTNTTATGTTTTCTTCTAAGAACAGTTTTACAGTTTTACCTCTTTATATCTTTGCTCTATTTTGAGTTAGTTTTTGTATTTGGTATAGTATAAGCATCCAACNCAACTTCTTTTTTTTTTGTTTGTTTTTTAAAGATTTTATTTATTTATTTGACAGAGATAGAGACAGCCAGCAAGAGAGGGAACACAAGCAGGGGGAGTGGGAGAGGAAGAAGCAGGCTCATAGCGGAGGAGCCTGATATGGGGCTCGATCCCATAACGCCAGGATCATGCCCTGAGCCGAAGGCAGATGCTTAACCGCTGTGCCACCCAGGCGCCCCAAGCATCCAACCTCTTTATTTTGCTTGTGGATATCCAGCACTCTTTGTTGAGAAAACTGTCCTTTCCCCATTGAATGATCTGGCACTCTTGTTGAAAACCATTTGACTACATAGGAGAGGGTTTATTTCTGGCTCTTTTTTCTATTTCATTGGTCCATGCATCTGTCTTTATGCCAGTACCACACTGTTTTGATTGGTGCAGTTTTGTAATAAGTATTGAAATCAAGTGTGAATCTTCTAACTCTGTTCTTCTTTTTCGACATTGTTTTGGATATTCAGGGTCCTGTGAGATTCCATATGAATTTTAGGATGGGTTTTGTTTTGCTTTGTTTTTTCCTGCAAAAAAATGTTGGCATTTTGACAGGGATTGCCTGTAATCTGCAGATCACTTTGGGTAGAATTGACATCTTAATAATATGAAGTCTTCCAATCCATGAACATGAAATGTCTTTGCATTTACTTGTGTCTTCTTTAATTTCTTTCAGCAGTGTTTTGTAGTTTCCAGTGTCCAGATCTTTTGCCTTCTTTGTTAAGTTTATTTCTACTGTATGCTAGTTTATTTTTAACACTAAAATAGTGCTTTATTTGTGCCTGGCCCTATACCAAAAACGTTACAAATGTTATCTTTTTCAATCCTTATAACTCAATATTCTGCAGAGGAGGGAAACTGAGACAGGGATACCAAAACAAAGGGATGGGGAAAGGCAAATAAAATAGTTCGATGAATAATGTTATAGAAGAAATATATGTCAATATATACAAATATATATGTATATGGGCAATCTACGTGGGTAAGATAAGTAAACAGATATGTGTGTATGTGTGTGAGTGTGTGTGTGTGTCAATGATTTTTATGCCCATGTGTTTTGAGGTGGTTAAAGGTGTGGCACATACCAGGGTAATAGGAATTGACTTATGTATTTTCCTATAATGTAGATAAATAATAGCCACACTTTGAAATTTTTCTACCCTACTATTATTTTCTTTTTGTAATATTCCCACTCCTACTCCATGCCTCCTCGAAATGCCACAAAGCATGTATTTAATTTTTAAGATAATGTAAACAAAGACTGTTTTGTCCATTGGGATCTTTTTTGAGAATTTTGCAATAACTTTTGAGGTAACTAGAAACATCCAAGGGTATCAGGAAACCAGGGTTTTGCAAATTTAGTTTACTAAAACTTGGCCGGTTGATATTAAAATTGACCAGTTAAAAATATTTGCTTACTAACGTCTTCAAAACAGCTCAAGGATAAATATCTCCAGGGAAATTTCCCTTTGGTTCCCACCTTTGTGTCATAAGATTGGGCTGTAGAAAGCCAGTTTGGGGTGTGGGGGGTCTGAGTTTCACAGTACATCTGAAGCAGATGGGGTGAGAAGTTAGCATCATCTGCATGGGGAAGCTTTGTTTGGGTTGATGGTAGGACACCAGCTTGAACAACAGACTCTGAGAGGGCCAAGCTCTGCCCCTAAGACACAAAATCCGGAGTCATCTGACCCTGGCCTCTCTGAGATTCTGGTCATAACTCAGAAAAAAAAGGTCTCACTTGCCAAACTAGCTCCTGAATAACTTCTCAGCAGTAATGGAAATCATTCATTCATGCAAGCGTGCATAAATACATTTGACAGGTACCTATTAGACTTTTTGCCAGGCCAAGTACAGCAATGGTGTCCAAGGCCAGGCTCAAAGAATAAGTAGAGGTTTATCAGGTGGATAAGGGAGGTGTATCAATCTGGGTCCAACTAAGAGAATAAAACTATCCTGTAATTTGAACAGGGGAAGCTTAAAATGAAGAATTATTGATTATAACAGGGATTGGAGTAACAAGGTACTGACTAGTAAGAAGTCAGGAGAATGCTAAAGAACACAAGAATAGCAGATAGGAGGAACAGCGACTATCTCCAGGGCTGACGTCCAGATCTTGTGACAGGCGTGTGGCCTCAGCTTACTGACTGGCAGAGAAGATGCCGTGCTATCAAGGGGTCTTGCTGGAAATTTGCCATCTGGAACTTGCCAGCAACCCCACTCCCACCCTCAGTGTCAGGGAGAAGTTGTTCACAGTGAAGTGTCTCACGGGAGGTGCTCTGCTACAAAATTGTTGGAAACGGGGGGATGCCCGGGGAAGCTACTAGCCACTGGGCACTGCCGGAGCTGGGCACAGGGGAGGCCTGCTCAGCAAGCCCTTGGGGATCAGGCTGGGAACCCCTCCTCCTCCTGCACTGTCTCTCCAGCACCCTCTCCTGACAAAGCGTAACACGGTGCCAGCTGGCAAAGAGACGATCATTAAAGGGCTCAGATCTATTTTCATGGGAAAGACAAAAATGATGAATTTGGAGCCAAGAGGCAATACATTGATAACCAGCACAAGAGAGGAGGGGATCCTAAGTGAAGGGTATGCCACGTGCAAGGGCCGGAAGGCCTGAGAGAGCTTGCCATGTTCTGGGAGCAACAGTGTTTCATATTGGTAATCAGAAGAGTGCCTCCTACATCTATCCCCACACCTGTCTCTGACCTTTCTGACCACAGGGCATATGTCTGGGAGTCAGTGATGGTGGTTTTACAACCCTCCATATAAAACTTCAGCACAATCAGGCTTAATTACTATTCATTGATTGAGGGGCTATTTGTTGCAACGCTGAGGATTTTTCTATTGGACGAGTTCCATAGGAACCATAGCCATCAGGGTATGGAAACTGCATTTTTAGAAGTATAGGGTCCAGAACATGGGAGGCGATTCTTCTCTACTACATCTGGAGTATTGTGTCCATTCAAAAATCCCTACCTAATAAAGGTTACTGACAGCCGAACAAAACAGCAGCAACAAAAAGTTGAAGTGTCCAGGATGGCCAAGCGTTTGGAAACCTTACTGTGTTAGAAACAGTTGCATCATGTTTGCCCCAGGCCTCCTGGCCACTCCCTATTTTCCCTCTTCTATGCCCACCCCCTACATGCTGCTTCCCATTCCCTCTCTCTCTCTCTCTCTCTAAGTGAGAGAGCATACGTAGGGGCAGAAGTAGGAGGACAGAGAGAATCTTAAGCAGGCTCTACACCCAGCACATAGCTTGACCCAGGGCTTGATCTCATGACCCTGAGATCGTGACCTGAGCCAATATCGAGAGTCAGACGTTTGACTGAGTCACCCAGGCGCCTGCTTCCCATTCTCTTGTCATGTCGTACACATCTGTTGCCTGCCTTTATCCACACCCGAGTCCTCAATGACCACTTATGGGCCTGTGACTCATGAATCCATATCTCTAGCACAGATCTCTCTTTTAAGCTCTGATACCACTTGCCCAACAGCTTCACTTGGCCTGCCACCAACACCACAGGCTCAACACGTACACAGCTGCATTCACCAGCTCTGCGCTCCGCAACTGGTTTTTCTTGTCGGTTGCCTATCTTCTTTGGCATAGTGTCACTATTCAGTCAAGGCAGAAAAATGGGCTTGGGTTTCCCTCTCCCATATTCTCACATCTGAGTCTTACTGAATTAATACTTTTGGCACCTCTTCAGTGAGCCCACTTCTTGCCGTTCCCACTGCTACTACCTGAGGTAAGGCCATGGGCATCTCTCCCCTGGGGCTCATGTTAGCCCCCTCACAGACACCTCTGTCTCCACTTCTGTCCCTCTCCAACCACTTCTGCATGGAGCAGTCAAAGACATCTTTTTTTTTTTTAAGATATATTTATTTATTTGAGAGAGATAGAAAGAGAGAGAGCGAGCACGAGTGGGAGGAACAGAAGGAGTGGGAGAGAGAGTTTCAAGCAGATGCCATGCTGAGTGCGGAGCCCCACACAGGGATTGAGCTCATGACCTTGAGATCATGACCTGAGCCAAAGCCAAGAGTAGGACACTCAAATGACTCCGCCACCCAGGTGCCCCAAAGTCATCTTTCTAGAACTGGAATAGAATTGTGTGATTCCCTGTGTAAAACTCCAGCATGACCTGCAATGTCCTTTGTGATCTGGTGCTGGCTTGCCCCTCCAGTGTTACCTCTCATTACACTCCCACTCTGTGCCCCCGCTTCCAGAAACTTTCCAGCATTGCCACTGGACTTTTGCACCTACATTCCAATGCCTGGACTACCCTCCCACCCGCTCCCTGCTCAACCAGGGCTGCTGTCTCCTCCGAGGGTCGACCCCAGACTCTCCAACTCTTCCCTTCCATTCTATAAACTCTTTGAAGGCAGAGACCATAAATAACTCATCTTTGCACCCCAAGCACTCAGGATGCTGCTTAAAACTGAGTAGGAACTGAATTAAATTTACTTGACTTTTTTTCTCTCAGCCTGGCAAAGAAATTAGATGACAAACAGAAGGGAGAAGAACATATGATTGCTGACTTTGAACAATTCAAGTGCTATTGTATAGAAAAGGGAATTCTGTGTAGAAACCAAGTAGAAAGCCAAGTAGAAACCAAGATAATAGGTGGGTTTTCAAGGAGATAACATTTGAAGTCCATAAAAAAGGAGATTTTAGCAATTAAATCTACCTAATAATGGCATGGATTATCTTAAAAAGTACTGAGTGCCTCTACTGGAAATGTTCAAAAATAGGGCTTCCATGTCCACTTCTCAACAATTCCTGCCGAGGCAATGCTTGGAGTACATGGGCTCTCAAACTGACTCTAAAGGTTCTGTGATTCTAGATGCAGCACAAAGAGAATTATTTTACAGTGACTCAGAATTTGTCCTCTAAGACCTTTTGATTGCTTCACCAAGATGTTTTCTGGTGAGCAATGACTTGACATGTGTCTGAGAACCAGTGTATAGTTGATGATGAGTGGGAATCCCTAGGGATGAATCTGGGATTCATAAATCAAGAGGGCCTAAGGAGAAGATAACAAGGCACTCAGGATGGGCAGGTGGCCTGCCAGGGCTGGGGCAGACCCAATTCAGAGCACAGGTAGGCAAGGGCCTGACTTCTAGGAGTTCCTGGGGGGAGAGGGTAGAGCCAAGCATCATGAGAACTTGGCTCCAGGAAAATGGCAGACAAGGTGAGCTCTTAGATCTGGTATTAGATAGCACAGGGACTCTAGATTATAGAAGCACTGGCAAACACAAGTCAGGACCCCACTTTCAGGCAACTGAGACAGAAGGCAGGCACAGCACCATGGCAGGACTGTGATTGCTATGTCTGGGGAGTAAGAGGTAGGCTTGCTTACGAGCTCCCTTAATTACCACCCTCATCTACAGATCAGAGTGGGAGCACAGGAGGAAGTCAGCATGGCTGCTGAAACACCAACCAGCTGGTCTGGAATTCTTCCTTTCTTCCTCCTCTCAATAGGAACAGGGTTAGTTTCCTAACTGGGATAGTGTTTGTCCCTTCTACTTGAGGTCATGTGGCTGTACCTATGAGTGAAGAGAAATGTGGAGACATAGGAGAGTTACATTTTCACAGCTTAGAGATTAATCTCAGTAGGTCACTGAGTTGATGGAGCCTCAGTTTGAGAAAGAGTTCCCTCTACTGGTTGATCTAAGCCAGGGTCTGTTAGCTCAGGGTATCTCTTCATTGTTACAGATGCGTTTAAGATTAGAAATTTAATATACTGAGTATAAGAAAATCATTGCTAGGTTTTAGTTAATTTTTCTGATTTGGTTAGAGGTTCTTGGAGTCTTCCTTTTTTCCTCTATCAAATTTATTAAGGTGTACTTTATGTTAAATAAAACACACACACACACACCCCTGTGTAACCACCACCATCACCACAATCAAGATATTGAACATTTCTATCCCTCCCAAAAGTTCCATCATGCCTTTTGTGGCTAATATCCATCCCTGATCCTTCATGTCTCTGGGCAACCACAGATCTGCTTTCAGTCAATACAAATCCATTGCCTGTTTTAGAACTTCAAGTAAATAGATTTACATAGTATGTACTCTTGTGTTTAAATTCTATCACTCCATATAATGACTTTGAAATTCATTTATATTATATGTGTTAGTGGTTTTAATCTTTTTGTTGCTGAGTAGTATTCCATTGCACGAGCATGTCAAAATGCATCCATTTGCTAGATGATAGCTATTTGGGTTTTTTCCACTTTGGGGCTATTATGAATAAAGTGCCATCGACATTTGTATACCAGTCTTTTTTGTGGACATACATTTTCATTTCTCTTGAGGAAATACCTGGGTATGGGATTGCTAGGTCCTATGATAGGTGTGTGTTTAACTTTATAAGAAATTGTCAGGTTGCTTTCTAAAGTGGTTGTATATTCCACCAGCAGTATCTGAGAGTTCTAGTTCCTTTTCACCCTTGTCAACACTTGATATTGTCAGTCTTTTTAATTTTAGCCATTTTAGTATATGTATTGAATAAATGAAAGTACTTGTTAGATTTTATTTTGGTTTTGCTCTTCTGATGATAAGGTCTTGGAGCATTTTTTATTAAACCTTTTATTTTGAGTCAATTGTAGATTCACAGCAGTATGAGAGGTCCTATGGATCTTTTACTCATTTTCTCCTAATAGTAACATCTTGAAAAACTGTGGCACAATATCAGGATGTATTGGATCCTTTTAGAAATACACACCTCTCAAAGTTTAATAAGTAAACAGATACCGGGAACCATCTGATCATGCCCTATGCTCAGTTGTTGATGAGACAGGCAGACTATGGAGCATTGGAAGCTGCCCGAACCATAATGCTAATGAATACTCTGAGCATTGCATTTCAGGCACTAGAAGAAGCACCAATCTGTTAATACTGGCAGTGCTCACTCTCAGTGCTTCCAGTCGGAAAATACAATATGTGGAATTTCAAATGAGACAGCCACAACGAGAAAGCAAGACTCAGGGAGCGGCAAGGAGATAGACAAAACTAAGGCCCAAGAGTTATTACTTAGAGCTCTGCCAGTGAGACCTTCACTAAGTTCGTCTTTTTTTTTCTCACATTGACATTTTTCATCTTTCCGACTTTGGGACTAATTGGGGGTGGTTCCATTCATGGATAATGAAATAACTATGAACTTGAGTTAGCCCCCAACCTCATTTGAGCTAATAGCTTAAAATATTTGGCTAGATCCCAAAATAAGTAATAAAGTGAACTGATTTGAGGTTTAACTTTTCACGCTTCCCCTGCCCACATCTGGTGGAAGGACTGATGAGCAGTGAAATGGCTACGATGCAGGGAATCTGTGGGAAGAGGGAGAGAAAGACCCAGGTAATCTTCAGCTGGATAATTAGCCCCTGTGGACTCTAGAGTTGATGGTAATAAGAGGAGGCAAATCCTTGAGATAAAGGTCGTAAGATACTCCTAAGTAGAAGTAAAGACAGGGAAGGCTGAAGAACTAAACTTACTATAATTGTGTATGTAATTAAACAAAATAATGAGAAAGGAAAAGATGAACATTTGCTTGATGAAAAACAAATGTAGTGAATCTTTCCACGTTTCCTCTGGCATCTTCCTTCAGAAGATGGCCATCTTAGCATGGTCCCCACACTATTGTGAAAGGACAATCACTTTTGGAGATCATTTGTAATATCATGGCAAAGTCAAGGTCTCCAAGGTCAGCATCCCCCTTTCCATGTCGAATGGCTGCACCATCCCTCCTCCTCTTTCCTTGCCTCAGTCTCTGAAGGGTCTCTTTGCCTTCCCATGTGGATTTGTCCCCCTGTGCCTTTGGTTGTTCCTGCCTGCTGTTGATTCTTACTCTAACAGGAATCTGCAATCCTGTTTGAATCTTCCCCATCATTCAGACACATTCCTCAGGCCTGCTACCCTCTTCCCTCACTGACCTCCACTTCTTCTGACTTTCATTAATAAATATTTCTAAATAGCAGTCCACCCTCTTCAGTTATTTTCCTCTCCACCTATGTGTCTCCTTGACCTTGGGCAAACTGCTGGCCTCTCTTACACACACTGTTTTTTCAGGGGGGTCAGCATCGTCCTTGTCACTGGGACCCACGGCTTTTCTCCAGTCTCATCGCTCTGGTCTCATTGGACACTATGGATGCGTCCCTCCCATGGGTCCCCCTGTGCTTCGTGGGGCATCGAGCTATTACTCTCTTCCTTTGCTCCGTCTCTAGGATGTCTTTGCTGTTGCCTCTGTTGAGTCCTGTGCAGTAGTCCTCTGCTGTCTCTATCCTTTTTCTCCCAATAGTCTCATGTGCTTCCTCATTGCAACTATAGCCTCTAAGCAGATGTCTTTGAACACAGTGATTATATCTTTCTAAGGTCACCTTTTCTTACTCTACTTAGCACTGTACATACTTGTCAAATTGTAGGGTCACATCAGGCTGAGATTGGGCTTTTTTTTTTTAAGTTTATTTATTTAAGAGGCACCTGGGTGGCCCAATTGGTTAAGTGTCTGCCTTCAGCTCAGGTCATGATCCAGGTGTCCTGGGATCGAGCCCTGCGTTGGGCTCCCTGCTCATCGAGGAGTCTGCTCCTCTGTCTGACCTTCCCCCTTTTCATGCTCTCTCTCTCTCTCTCACTCTCTCAAATAAATAAAATCCTTGAAATAAAAAGTTCATTTATTTGAGTAATCTCTACACCCAACATGGGGCTCGACCTCACAACTCGGAGATCAAGAGTCACATGCTCTTCTGTCTGAGCCAGATGGGCGCCCTGAGATTGGGCTTTCAATTCACCTTTGTACCTCTCGCATAACGTCCTAAATATAGTAGAGGCTCAGATGACATTTGCTGAATGGCGTTATCTTACCTATTGGGTGTTGGGAGCCCTCAGCTAGATGGCCAACCCACAGTGTGGTGAGACCAGGCCAATTAAGCCCATCACCCCTCCCTTCCAGGATGCCATCCCAAGTAGCACCCCTGGCCCAGGACATTTGGTGGTCTTGCCTGTACCGGTTCTTGTAGATGACAGGGAAGCCTTCAGGAGAGAAGTCCTGGGACTAGTTGAGCCGTGATTGGCATCCCCACACTGTTCCGAGCTGACAACAAGCAGGTATGGCAGCACTTGCTTCTTCCAAGTGGCATCTCATTTCTCGGAGGTGACTTTATATTGCTTTACAGAGGGGGCATGCTGATGCGAGAGAGCCTGCTGGGAGTCGCACCTGAGCCTGGTGCCCGAGACTGCCGCAGACAGCTGGCTAGCTAAGGCGAACTTTACAGTTAAATTGTGCTCTGCCTGGGAATTGGAAACTACCGCAGAAGGACAAATGCAAATGAGATTCTCGGGCAGGGCAGGAGCTTGTGAAGAAGCGGCCCTGCCGCAAAATCTGATGTCTCTTGGGTTTGTCTTCAACTATTGTTTTGGGAAAACTTATGGGCCATTTTCCAAAAGACTTTTAGAGAGGACGGAGATGAAGAGCGTGGGCTTTGGGGCCTGACAGTGGCATGGCTGTTCTAAGTAGGCATAGGCCACCTGGGTCGAATGCTGGCCCCATCCCTTTTGGGCTGGCTAACCTTGGGCAAGTGGCTTTCAATCTCTGAGCCTCTGTTTCCTCATCTGTATGCTATAAATAATAACACTTGCTTTGTTGGGATTAAAAAATATACAGATAGAAAAACCTTAGCCCAGCACTTGGCATAGAATAAGCCTTTAATCAGTTTCATCATCATTATTATTATTACCTAAGAACTGTGAGAGGTTGGGCAAGTCCCTTAACCTCATGGGGCCCTTTTCTCCATCTCCTGAGTGAAAAAAAGATCCATGAAGAGGTTGGCAGAGGATGGTCACTTGGGGGGGGGGTGAGAGCTGTATTATTAATATTGTTATTCTAATTAGCCTGGTGTCAGCAAGTCTGCTTCGCTTACCTTAGGGCAGTGGGTACCTGCTGGCTATTCCCTGGGGAGCAAAGTACCCTAAAAAAAAGCAGGAGAAAACTAAGTCGGCGCAGGGTTTCAGAGAAAAGGTTTTCAAGTCAGATGGGTCTGGCTCACAGCTAATGACTTGACCTCCTTTAAACTTGGTTTCCTTCTCCGAAAAAATGCGGATGGTCTAAACATGACAGAATTTACGTAGGGTCATGGTGAGGTTCTGTAGACTGTGACTGCAGAGTGCCAAGGAGAGACACCCTGTCACCGTCAGTCTTCATAGAAGAGAGCCGTGGTTATTGAGTGTGTGGGATTTCCTGCAGGATTCTCCGGGAAGGGCAGGAGAGAGGAAGCGGAGGACAGGCAGCAGGGGGAGGGGGGAGGAGAATCAGAGAGGGAGGAGAGAGAAGTGTGGTTAACAACACCTAAAGGAGATGCTAACTTGCAAGAGACAAGCCCCAAGTGTGCATTGAGACTCTCTTTATGCCTCCCGCACGTGTCTCCCACGGTCAAAGCCCTGTACTCCGAAACCCAGCAACAGATAGTTATGGAATTAGAAGTAGCCCAGTGAGAGTTTATGTGTTTGCTCACTGCTGCAAGTTTCTGGAACTCAAGACCATGGAGGTGCAGTGCCCTTCTAAAAGTCTGCGTCTGGGGAACCCTGGCATGCCCGCCGTCCTTCGCCGTCTGTTCCTCGGACCAAGAGGATCTCATAAAGCCCCAATGGTCGTGGTTTGATTCTTCCCCAAAGAGGGTGGCATGAAGCCCAGAGTGGATCTTTTGTGAGAGCAACAGTCAGCCTCATCCAAAGTTCATAAAGCAACGTGTCCCCGTGGCCAACGGTTACGGTGGGAAAGGAGAACAAGAGGAGGGCGAGTTCTTCCAAGCGCCCATCGGCTGCAAGATCAGCTTGTGGCCCAGGACAGAGCGCGGCCGCACAGGCGTCTGCTCGCCAGTCAAACTGCAGAGAGAGAGAAGGGCTGTTTGTTTTCCTCCCAGAACAGGAATTCTCAGAAAATCGATTCTCCCTCATTGACAATGCATACTAAGTGATTGAAAGGCCATTAAACCCATTAATGGGGTGCTCTTTAAATAAAATAAGTCCCTAAAAGGCATCTTAGACTTGGCAAAGTCAGTAGAGCTGACAGTGTGCTGTGCCTGCCCAGGGACCATAAATATAACAGAACAAATACTGGGCGGCGGGGGGGGGGGCGGGCAAACAGAGGTTGAGGGAATCAGGAACAATGAATAACTTGGTGCATAAAGGACAAATGTTGCCAGACAAGCTTAATGGCTTTTATTTTATTTTTGACAGGATTTACAAAACGGGTAGATGAAGCGAAGTTTGCATCTTGATTTCAGTTAAACATTTGGCACTGCATCCCACCAAATTTCATGCGCAAAATTAATTCAAATTGTCTTGGATGGAAGCGTGGTCACATGGGTTGAAAATTGGCTGGCGCTCGGTGAACAGCAGGAAGAGGAAGGTGGCCCCCTGTGGCTGGCCTTGTGGTAAGGCCTCATTTTAATTTCTGTCAGAAACTGGGGCTCCTCATTCTCCAGCTTCACCCTCCGTAATAATAAGAACAACAACAGCTAACATTAATTGATCACATACAATGTTCCAGACAGTTCATCTTACTGAGACCCTTTGTTCTTTTTGCCCCTTACATTTCTCTCTTTACTCTCCATCTTCCTTCCCAAGCAGCTAGTCAGCTGTGTGGATCGCCTCAGGAGACAAATGTGATTAGAATGTGGACGATGCATGGCAAAGAGAAAATGTGTGGGAGAAGCAAGGAGAGGGCTTCCAGTCTCTGACTAGAAACCAATTCCCCTGAGAGACGCTGGTGAGCAGAGGGGAAGGTGGGGCCGAGGGCGTGGGGCCCTGTCTCCCGTTTCTTAGGCAGAGCTGCTGCCTATATTTCCCACCACCCCTGAGAGGGAGTCCCCTGGGGGCAGTCACAGAGGCTGCCACCACCAGCAAGGCTCAGAAGCAGAGAGTGGCCAGGTCCAGATGGACCATTTGGCAGAGAACATCGACCTCTCAGCAGTGACCTTCGGGGACTGAGGACGGTGAGTCAGCTGCTCGCTGTGTCTCCTGTCCTGGAGAGGTGAGGACTCAGTAAGAAAGTGAGTTGAGTTACAGGACAACTTTTTCTGGCTTATTTAAGATTGTGGAGGAATTGGCTGAGTTATTCCTCACAGAAATGCTGTGAAGTGTGGCTCACCAAACAGGGGTGGAGAGGATAATAGTGGAGCCAGATAGGAGCTCGGGCAGGAGCCTCTTCTACTGACATTTTGCCCTCACTGATGGGTGGTAGGAGCCTGGTTCTAGCCCAGGTTGCTGTTTCATGTAAGGCAAAGACCACTTAAAGTCTTTGGTGAGTGGGAACAAATTTGGGGGAATAAATAGCCCAGCAGGAGAAAGCACATTATCCACAAAGCTCTGTTTTGTTTTATGGTGCCACCATAAAAAGAGAGCTGGCTGGCTGACTGACTGACTGACTTCTTTCCTTCCTCTCTCCCCTCCTCCCTCCCCTATTTCTTCCTTCTTTCCTTCCTTCCCTTCCTTCCTTCCTTCCCTTCCTTCCTTCCTTCCTCCCTCCCTCCCTTTCCTTCCTTCCTTCCTTCCTTCCTTCCTTCCTTCCTTCCTTTCTATGAAAGTATATATTGGGAGCCCGTTGTATGCCAGCCACAAGCTTGAGTCAGGCCCAGTGTCTGCTCTCTGAGGGCTGCTGCCTGGTGAGGGCACACACACACAAATGGGCAATTTAATTCAGGGCTGTTTTTATTTTTAAATGCCCTGAGCACATTCTCCTTCTTGATCCTTCTTCAATAGCATTGAACTTAGTTTTTTTTCAATTTACTGGATTCAAAGTTTAATATTTGAATTTTTAATAGCCAATGAGCTACATCAACATATATTTGCTCACATGAGTTTTGACAAAGGTATTGAAGCAGTTCAATTGGGAAAGGGTAGTTTTTTCAATAAATGATGCTGAAACAACTGGATATTTATACGGAAAAAAAATGAATCTTGACCTTTATCCCACATTATACACAAAAGATAATTGAAAGGGCTAATAGACCTAAATAAAAAGCTGGGATTATAGAACAGAGAAGAAAAGAAAAGATCACATCTACATGATTTTGTCTTATTTAAGTTTTCTTAGGACACAAAAAGCAGTAATCATTAAAAGAGATAAATTTGGGAGTGCTGACAGATGGTAGCTACACTTACTGCAGCAGAACTGCGTAATGTATAGGACCATCAAATCGCTATGTTGTACTTACGAAACTAAAGTAACATTGTAAAAAAAAGATAAAANTAAAAGAGATAAATTTGGGAGTGCTGACAGATGGTAGCTACACTTACTGCAGCAGAACTGCGTAATGTATAGAACCATCAAATCGCTATGTTGTACTTACAAAACTAAAGCAACATTGTAAAAAAAGATAAAATTGACGATTAAAATTGAAAATTTTATTCTTTGAAAGACACCATGAAGGAATGAATAAGCAAGCCAGATAAATGTTCGCAAAACATATATCTCACCACAAAAACAAAAACCTGTATCTGGAGTATAGAAAGACAGTCTTACAATTCAGTCATTAAAAACTCGACTCAGTTTTAAAAAATGGGCCAAAACTATGAACAGAAATTTCACAAAAGAAAATGTGTAAAAGGCCAAAAAGCACATGAAAAGCTGTTCAACATTTCATCTCATCAGGGAAATAAAAATGAAAACCACGACAAAATATCACAACATGCCCATAAGAACAGCGAAACTTTAAAAAGACTGACAATACCAAGTGTTGGCGAGTGCGTGGAGCAACTGGAACTCTCGCACACTGTTATGGGCATGTGAAATGGTCCAACTGCTTTGGAAACAGCTTGGCAATTTTTTATAAAGTTAATTATACCATTGTAATTTACTCAATGATTTTAATGTTAGGTAACTAATCGAGAGAAATTGAAACATATATCTCAGCAAAAATTTGTGCATGAATGTTCCTAGTAGCTTTATTTCTTTTTTTTTCTTAAGATTTTATTTATTTGAGAGGGAAAGAAAGAGAAAGAGAGAGCATGCATGAATGGGGGAAGGGGCAGAGGCAGAAGGAGAAGCAGACTCCTGGCTGAGCAGGGAGCCCGGAATCATGACCCAAGCCGAAGCCAGGTGCTTAACCAACTGAATCACCCAAGTGGCCCATAGTAGCTTTATTTCTAACAGTTAAAAACCGGAAACAACCCAAGTGGCCATCAACTGTTGAGTGGATATGCAAATTGCAGAATAGCCTTGCGATGGAATACTACTCAGAAATAAAGAGAAAAGAATGATTTGAAGCATGAAACAACATGAATGACTCTCACATATAGTGTGCTGAGAGAAAGGAGCCAGATACCAAGACTACATAATGTATGATTCCATTTCCACTTAATCATTGAGAAAGTAAAACCAGTCTGTAGTGACAAGGGAACAGAGCAGTGGTTTCTTAGGGATAGCGTGGGGAGACTGACTGCAGCAGTGTACAAGAAAACTTTCTGGGGTGTTGGAGATAGTCCATTTCTTACTTGGGGTGATTGTTACATTAGGGGTGTGGTGCATACATTTGTTAAAACTCATTGAACTGTATAAAGAGGGGACATTCTATTGTATGTAATTATACCTCAATAAAATGGATTTAAAATGAAAAATCAAAATTAATCACAAGCATTGAATAAATAATAGTATTTATTTTTATTAAGGGTTCAAAATATACAAACAAGTTTTTTTTCTTTCTTTCTTTTTTTTCCTTCTTTTTTTTTTTAAAGATTTTATTTATTTATTTGACAGAGATAGAGACAGCCAGCGAGAGAGGGAACACAAGCAGGGGGAGTGGGAGAGGAAGAA
>NC_048218.1:164024995-164116865 GCF_002007445.2 Ailuropoda melanoleuca
TCTTTTTTTTTTTTTTTAAAGATTTTATTTATTTATTTGACAGAGAGAGACAGCCAGCTAGAGAGGGAACACAAGCAGAGGGAGTGAGAGAGGAAGAAGCAGGCTCCCAGCAGAGGAGCCCGATGCGGGGCTTGATCCCAGGACTCTGGGATCACGCCCTGACCCAAAGGCAGACGCTCAATGACTGAGCCACCCAGGCGCCCCTACAAACCAGTTTCTTAACCAGATTTTCTCATACATTGAAATAGAGAAATATTACATAAGGGAAAAACTCCACATCTTGACCATGTTCTCACTGCTATCTCAGGCTCTGGAAAACAATGATGCATTCATTACAGAAGTAAGAAAGAATAGGAGAGGAAGACCTCCCTTATAATCATCCCAAGGATCATTCGATTCCTACTTAATTGAGTTTTTCCCTGCCCAGATGCTCAGGAGAAGTAGGAAACTGGGTATTTATCTACACAGTACAACAAATTCATAAATACTAAATTCGCTTCCTCCCGTCTTCTTCTATAATTTCCACAGTTGTGTAGAATGTAGAACAGATTGGTCTCCATTAGAGCCAGGAAAAGGGAAAGGGACTTGCCACACTGGCTTAAGAAAACTATCTGATAAAAATACAATTTTCTTTCATTGTCTGGCAAAGTGGCAAAGAGTTTCGAAGTCAACATACTATATATTTTGCTTTGAGCATTATATTTCATTGACAAATAGTATAAGTTTTATAACACAGGCTGCTGACATCTGTTATAAACAAGGTTTTGGAATAGCTTTTGGGCACATTCCCCCTCACCAAATCTAAATTAAAATGCCTTCGTGCTGTGGGCTGGATGCCCATAGTGTGCTATGGAACACACGTAGACAACAAAACTGTGTGCAGCAAGTGCGTCGGGGAGGAAGAGTCCTGAGGTTCGGAGAGAGAAGGAATTCACTGTGCAAGTAAGCTACATCACCCTTATGGAATTTGGTATATTGGCAGGAGTGAACTTTTTGTTTCTGTTTTCCAAGTGACTGGCTTCATGCATGACTCATGTTTTAGAGAACAGGGGCAAACACCCAACTGTGTGTCTTCTTAGTATCTTAGATCATGAAACAATTCTTCCCTTGTAAGTTCCTTAAACAAAGGATACCCCTTCACCGAGGCTCCTCTCTGGACCCAGGGGAGCAGCCTTAGTTGGTGATTTGCATGTGGTTCTGGATGAGGGCCCCATGAACGGTATTTGCCTTCACGCTTGCCTGTTTGGGGGGTAACGGATAGGCTCAGCTGGTCCATGGCCAATAGGATAAAAATCCTGCCTTGTGTAACTGTTCATTAATATGTTGTGTGGGGGAGTGTGGCGGGGGCCAGCGTCTTTGCAGATCTGCTTCTCACCCGATATCCCCGTAGAGACAGGGGAACTATTTTTCTCTGATGAAACAATGAGTAAGAGAAGCCTAAGAGATGTCCAAGGTTACCTTCTATGCACCATCTGGGCAGGCAGGGCTTGTCCCTGGGATTAATCTGCTTTTGTTTTTCTCTGTACTATCTTCAAAATATAGACAGTTTCCAAAGATCTATCCTAAGTCTTTGGCTCTCTCTTGACCCTCGGCAATCCCACTCACCCCACGGCTTCTTCTTTCGTCTGCATCCATCCAGTGCCTGACATTGAGTCTATGAAGGTGAATCAAACTCACCTGGGGCTCTGTGGATGCTCACGATCATACAGGAAGCCAAACGTGGCCCCCTTATTAGGTAACTAGCTTATAACAGAGGTGTGCTCAGAGTAGACTGCAGGGAGGCGTGACAGCAGGTGTGATCCGGGGGTCAAGGCAGTGTTTGTAGAGAAGTGATGATCTTGAAAGACAAATAGGGAGTTGGCTGGGGAGAAAAGCTCAGAGAGGGGAAGGGCATTCCAGGTAGAAGAATAATTATAAACAAAGGCATCAAACTGCCTTGGGGAATTATAAGTATATTGGTTTGAATTAAAATATTCATAGCAAATTCCCACAGAGCTCTTACTATATGCAAAACACTGTCCAAGATTTTTTTTTTTACTCCTACCTATCCTTCAAAGCCCAACCCAAATGATGCTTGCCCTACCAACCCTTTCCTGATCTCTCTTCATGGAAACAACCTCACTTTCCTTTGGACTTACATAGCATTTGACTTGTGACATTTATTTCTTTATCTTGTAGTTTAGTTAGTAAAGAATCTCTGATACACTGTATTTGGCTATATGCACTGAGAGCCTGGAAACAGGCAGATGGATGCGTGTTTCACCTCTCCCTCAGAGCGCCCAATACAATACCCTGCACATGGCTGCTACTAAAAAAATTTGCTCATCACTGAATGAATGAGTGAATGAGTGAACAGACAGTATCGTGGTAACTCACTATCACTTTTTCTTTCTTGAAACCACTAGCTGTGTCTTAAGATTCAAATCCCCTTTCTGTAGTAGGATTTTTTTTTTTTTACAGGAAAAGATGTTCTTACCCATGTCCAGGATCATTGTACACATTTTAACTTGGCTCAGGTTTACCCTGTGAATCAAGTTGTTTTGGTGGTCCTTCATTTTCCTAAATTCACCTTCTTTGTATAACTCCGTTCCTAGGAAAGCTCTTTACTTCCTTATATCTTTCTTTCTGCCGGCTTTCAGGTTCCCCCTTGATTACAGTGTCTTTCTTGGAATCTCCTCACCACAGCGGATGAACCCCCTGAGTTTTGCCCAGAGAATGTCTCTATGGTCACTCCCCTGATACACAGTGTTTCTCTCCTCCCACTTCATGTCTCTGACCCTGATTCTTTTAAGTGTTCCAAGGCCTTCTCACATTTACCCACAGCTTCCACCTCTCCTAGAACTCACCTACCCCCTCACCCCTGAAGGGTCTCCGCCATCTTGGTGACACAGACATCATGTTCATTTCCAGGTCTCATTGTTTTCTCCCAGGAAAGCTTTAGCATATCTAAAATCAACTGTTTTCCTCTCACATTCTGAGTAATCTTAGGGCTTCTTCCATTCCACATATCATGAAAAACACTTGGCTTAATGTCTCACATAGTAAGTTGTGGTTGTTTTTACTTACATTCTCTCGTATCCCCTCATAGAAACCATTCCCTTCAGCTCCCTCAGATAAATCAAAGCCCAGACTTTCATTTCATGGACATCAATATTAATTGAGCACACATTATGTGCCAAGCAATGCAAATAGTTTGGTGGGTAAGACAGATGTGCAGAGAGAACTCCATGTGTTTAGCGCCCAGGTAACAAGGAGGCGGGGGGGAGGTGTGTACTGGAGGAATGGATGCCCGAGTTCAGTTGTGAAGAAGATGGAGCCAGGTGCATGGCACAGGATGGCAGAAGGCAGAAGAGTAGTGGCGGAAGGGGAGGGAACATTCCAGACAGAGTGGAGAGAATATAGGACTGGTCTTGTTTATGAAGCCCTGTCTCTCTCTCAGCGCTCTTGCTAAATTGCCTTGGGTGTTTCTCCTAATAAGCATCTGGTCTCCCCAGCTCTGCTGTTAAGTGTCTTCAGAACGAAGATGCTGCCACTTCCCTGGGATTGTGAGAAATTGCTAGAAGTAGCAAGCACTATTAAGAAGAGCAGATGCTGGGTAGGTATTGGAGGGTTGAGTGAAAGGTCTGCAGAGGTGGGCTCCTTTAAATGAAATGGAAGGTTTTGTCCCCGTGTGTAAAGATAGCTCCACTCATGCCTTGAAATGAAGAGTGAACAGACGATCAATAGCTTCTAGCTTCTGGCCTGGGTGTGGTAACATCCAGGCCATTAATATGCTGCTGGGCCCTTTCCACGGACATTTGTTTCCCGAAGCTGTGCTACAGCATTTCTGAGGTCCTTGGCTTCCTCTCCTACCGTTTGCACACCCTCGGGGAGGAAGGGCTCTCTCTCTCTCTGTTTATGAACAAGGTAATGTGTGTCAAATTGCCTTGGCTTAACCAGGCAATTGTGCACCTTTAAAAGGTACGGGGAAATGTTTCTCTGCGGTCAGATTGGCCCATAATGCACATCTGTTCTCTTGACCAAACTCCAGCAATCTGCCCTCGCTTAGCTGCTAACTCGACAACCTGCTCCTGGCCGGTGGCCCAGGCCCAGCAGGACAGTCTCTGTGTGGCCAGCCGGCTGGGTTTCTGGCTGTCCAGAGGCACTGGAGGGTGGCAGTCAGAGGACTCCAAATTCATGGGTCCTCATAACTTCAGGGCATCCCCAGGAAATCTACAAAGGGCTCAGGAGGGACCCCGGGGGGAAAAGGAGAGTGGTGAAAAGGAATTGTCTATGGAGGAGCAGTGAAGAGTGCCTCAGCAAAGGTCAGAGTGGCAGAAACCAGTATCTGCTTGTTTTTCCTTTTAGAAAATGACCTATGAGGGGGCTGAATTCAATGAAAAGCCAGACACATTTTTGTCCTTCCCCGAACTCTGGCTTTCCCCGAATTCCATGCATGGGTTCTACACTTAAGTAAATCCCTGTGAACGACTCGCAGCCACCACCAGGAACAGTGTGGAATTAAGCCCAGCTGCCTTCATGGAGGATTTCATTTCTAAAGACCACTTGCCCAGCTGCTGCCACCACTCCCCTGGATGACCGCAGCCCGTCACCTTGTTTCTGCTCTTGCCCCACTGTGGACTATTCTCAACACAAATGCCAGGATTTGCCCCTTAAAATAGGGCAGACCCTGTCACATCTCAGTTTGAAACTTTCCAGGGGCTTCCTCCCGACACAGAATAAAAGTCAAGAGCCTCATATTGGCTATCAAGGCCCTCCTCTTACTCCCTCCTGCCCTCAATTCCTTCCCTACCCCTTGCTTACTCTGATCCAGCCACGCTGACCTTCTTCTGTTCCTTTTGTTGGGCACTCCTCCCCCAGATGTCTTAGCTTCTTTGCTCAACCGACCCCTTAGGTCACTCCCTCACTGTCTTCTGGTCTTTGCTCAAATGTTGCCTCTTCCATGGGGCCTTCTGGTCAGTCCTGTTTGAAACTGCTCTCATGGTCGCTCAGCACTTCCTGTTCCACGTCCCTGTGTTGCTCTCCCCACAGTGCTCATCATCCCCTGACATAATACAGATGCTACTTTTTGATTGTCTATTTATCTCCAACTTGAGTTTTGTCTGCTGTGGTTCACTGCTGGATGCCAGGGCCTAGAACAATGCTGGGTACAGAACTGGCACTCGGTGAAAAGCGGTGGAATGAATGGATGGCTGAAGGAAAATGGAATCAGCATGAGCTGGGGTTGTAAGATAAAAACCTCGAAATCTGAAAAGATAGGAACAGTGAAGTCTTCTGAGAACAAAAGAGGACCCTGGACTTAATCTTAGGCTGTGAACAATAATTAGTGCAGGACATGACATAGGAGAGGATTGGTCGGAGACGATAACAACACTCCATTCAACATTCTGGATGAGGATATTATACTCTGCTCATCGCTCCATTAAGAAAGAGAAACCCCTGGGAGATGCAGGCATTAGTTATGAAAAGTAGAAAGGAAGAGTTCAGCATGAACATTCATCTGCTTATTCATTTAATTTTTTTAAAGATTTGTTTATTATTTGAGAGAAAGAGAGCACGTGCCTGCTCATATGGGGGACAGGGAGGGGCAAAGGGAGAGAGAGAATCTCAAGCGGACTCCCCACTGAGCACGGAGCCTGATGCAAGTCTCAATCCCATGACCCTGAGATCATGACCTGAGCTAAAATCAAGAGTCGGACACTTAACTGACTGAACGACCCGGGCGCCCCACTTTTTCATTTAATAAATACTTAATGATTATCTGCTCTGTGCATGTCCCTCTAAGGAGGCTATGGAAAACTCCAAACAAATCAGACACCTCGCTTCCGGCCACACACACACACCTTTTCAGGGGGATAAGGTGAACACACATTTGCCAAAAACCCAAGGCACGATGTAACAGGTGCAGAAGTTATTGTGGTTGGGGTCTGGAAGAACCGTTGGAGAAGATAGCACTGGACCTGGGCCCGGGGTATCTGTATAAGCAGACCAGGGTGTGGGAGGGGGCAAACGATCTGTTTCTCAGCCCTCAGTTTCTTCATTTGTACAGCAGGTATAATCCCAACTCCCACAGGTATTTGTCACAAAGAAAGGGGGTTAAAATTGTCAAGTCTCTGGCACGGTGGCTAGCAGAGACGATGCGTTTGATGACCGGCAGCTACCGCAATGAGCAATGTGGAAGGGGACCAACGTTGCCTTGTTCCTGAGTTTGCTGATGAGTTACTCCCTTTCCACGTTTCTGCCCTTGGACCTGCTTGCTGACAGTAGGGTCAAGATGAGGCTCCCTTGTTATACTGTCCTTTTGGGACAGTGATTTCTGTGAGCATTCGCTGAGCACTTGCTGGCCACGGCATGGCGTTAAAGGAGCTAGGAGGGAATTGTGCAAAACGGGTAAGACCCGGTCTCAGGGTGCTCACAGCCTGGAAGTCCAAGTTCTTGTTGCATGGTGGGATTTTCAGAGAAGTCATTTCATTCCATCCTTCACAAATCCTTAGTGCCCTTCCATTCTAAAGACAAAAGAAGACACACCTGGGAGGTACAATGCACATCTTCCTGACTGTCATAAATTAAGCAGTCTGAAAGCATAAGTGTGGGGGAGGCTGAGGACTAAGGGGGCTTCGCATACACAGCCAGTGGGAATATAAATTGACACTATCATTTTGGAAAACAATTTGGAACTGTCTGGTAAATTTGAACATCCATATACACCTGACAACCCAGCAATTCCACGCCCGTCATACACCTGGAGAATCTCTTCACGTATGAACTGGAAGACTCATGAAGAGTGAAAACAAAAAACAAAGCAAAAGTGGAAACAGCCCAAATTTCCATCAATTTCCATCAACAGAAGGCTGGATAGGGAACTGGCAGTCTTTACGTATAGTGGAACAGTCTATGGGAATGAGCGTAACAAAACTGTGGCCATCCACGTCAGCCTGGCTCAATCTTGGGTAACATTGCATGAACAAAGCAAGTATCAGGAGGCTACTTCAAGTGTGGTAATAGTGCTGAAAAGCTTCAAAAGCAAAACCAAACAATATATTATTTAGGATTATAGATATAACATATAAATGATAAAATTATTTTTAAAAAATCAAACAGTAAGCACAATTGGGGACAGGAAGGGAGCACAGGGCACAGGCATGTGCAGCAATGCTGGCAATATTCTACACCTTGAGCTGGCTGGTGGGTTCATCTGCTTTTGTTTATTTTATTGTTTCTCTTCCTATCTGATATTGTGTGCATTACATCGCATGTGTTCTTATGAATGTATCAAACATCGCATACCATTTTCTAGTCTGGCTTTACAGGCAGGCAGGCAGAGGCCTGAATCTCATTTCCCACATAATCTTGGGTTGTTACATCCCTTCTTAAATCTGTACTAGTTAAATCTATCATTGTTTGGGAGCTTACTGGATGCTAGCCACCGTGCTATGTACTTTCCATCTATTACCTTGGTTACTTCTTGCAAAGTCTCTTTGACGTGGATAGTGTTCCCATTTTACAGATGAGGAACTGAGGCTAAGGGAGGCCAGTAAACTCACGAAGGGCTCAGCTAGTAAGTGGCAAGGCAAGGATTCCAAGACAGGCCTGACTCGAAATCCCTGCCTCTAACCAGACACCGTAGTCCTTCCACATTGCTGAAATCAGGATCATTTTCATACTGCATCACCGGGTTGATGAGGCCTGAGTACCAGTGCACCTGTGAGGCTTGTTGTAAACTTAAAGGCCTGTGGAGTTCTAGGTGCTGGTGCTGAAGGCGTCTCTGTGCAGTTGGCGCTCCTCGAATGCCCCTGCCAACCTCAGTTCCTTTCAGACTCAGAGGAGCAGGCATGCAAGCAGGAGCTGAGGGTACGGTGCACGGGGCTTCACCCTGAACCAGCTTTCCTGGGGGAGTTTTGCTGTCTGCAGCCTTGAGAGGCCGGGCCTGGGAACAAGGATTCCTCATTCCAGGTTGGATCTTAAATGCCCCTCAACTGGGAACACAGGGCTGTGGTTCCAGTGCTTTTCCACACTTGCGAGGAAGCTATGCGTTCCTGCTGTGCTTGCCATGGTGGTGTGAACCCCTGTGTGGAGTCAAAGCCGTGTGGGACAGGCACCCACATGGGCCACTAGGGGGATAGGCAAGTGGCCCAAGGGTTGGCTACTGCAGGCACTTTGATCACCTTCAATTATAGCAGCTGAACTGGCTTCTTTCTCATTAGAAATATGGGGACAGAATTTAATGCCCCCACGGGCCTCTTGTCTGGTTGATAAAATCTTCCCATCTGTTTCCAGCAATGGATTCCTCCAACGTCTTAAAAGCCCAATCAGAGGCTTTGCCTTAACTAGGGGAGAGCCAGGGTGTGGGTAGGTTAAATGCGGGAATTTCTGCTGGCTTCAGCAGAGTGGTTTCTGGAACTCACTGCTTTGGGCTTTTTTTTTTTTTTTTTTAAACAAACGAACTCCGAGGTTAGTTCCCTTTCTAATTGATTAATCTCTCATGCTCAGTAATTACATGTATTTAGAAAGTGGGTAGGATTTGGTTCTCCTGGAATAGAACTTATTTGCCATTTGTGGTAAAGAGCAAAATTCAAGAGTCTGTGGTGTGCAAAGCAAACGTGCTTTGCCTTTCTTAGATGTCCACCCTGGGCTTATAATACTTGCACTAATCGTAGCTAAATGAGAGCAACTGTCTTGTTTATTTTAGATAATTTATAGCCATTCTGTGTTTTTTCCATTTGCTTTAGAGAGGAAAGAAAAAGCCACCATTTGTAGAATGCGCACTACGTTCTGGGATTTTTATGTGTATTATTTAATTTCGTTCTCATGACATCTCTGGAGGAAAGCATTATTAGCTCTATTTCACAGATGGGAAACCCAGCAAAGAATGTATCATGTTCAAGTTTACAGTTAGTAGAGGAGCTGGGGTTTGACCTCAGGTCAGCTGGCCCCACAGCCTTCCGCTACACTGCTTCCTGGGCCTTCCAGTGTGGGCCAACCTGGGCAAAGACAGTGAGGGTCGGAGCAATGGGGAGGGGGGTGGTTGGTGACAGCATGGCTCTGTGGTTTGGTAGGTTGACTGCAAGCCTCTCTGTTATGACTCCATGTGGTGATTAGTTTCTTTCCCCGTGTAGTCACTTGGCCTCACTCGTATTTTGTGTTGTAATTTGATGTTCCTTTGAGTTCCCAACCCAGCTCAACCACTCACCTTCTCCACATAACAAGTTCTTCATTGACAAAACTGGGATAATGATAGTGTTTACTTCTTAGTTGCTGTGAGTTAAGTAAGTCACCACCATAACGGGTGTGGGTGCCAAGTAAGGCTCGATAAGGGGGATCTGTTATTGTGGCCAGCCCCAAAGCGCACACCTTCTGCGGCCAGTCAGAAACAGCTCGTCGTGGTCTGCAAACCTTGAAATTCCTGAGTCTGTGTCAGAATATATTATTAAGAAAACATGACTCTAAGGTACTCTTCCTATTTGGAAAGTGACTGCTGGCACTGAATTTTATGGCTTTCATAAAATGTGTTTGTTTGCTTTCTAGAATGTATAACTTGGACAAGTATACTTTAAGCTCCTTATTCTTTGCAGTGAGTGCGTCTTTCATTCTCTTGCCTGCTGCCAAGTATTTATGTAGTATTGGGTGTGTTATTCACTTATTCCGCGAATATTGAGCCCCTACTTCATCTCCCTAGGGCCTCGGAATGTATCCCCTAGGTTCCTGTGCACAAGGAGGCCAAGTTCTAGGGAGGGAGACATATACTTCCATAAACACTCATATCACTCATATCACTTCATATCACATATAGGAAATATGTTGGAGCCAGGAGAGGAAGCAACTGTCTATGTCTGGAGGAAAGGGGGAGAGCAAGGGAGACTTTGAGATGGAGGAAACTCAGGGAGAGGAATGGGAGGCATGTGACATTCTTTGTCTCAAGACTAAGGGGTGTGATAGGGTCAAACGCAGGTTACATGTGAGGGAGGCAGAAAGCAAGTCAAGTAAGGCCAACAGTCCAGATTAAGATGGAATTTCCAGGCCATGCCAAGGATCTGGGGCTTTATATGTACACACCCAGAAAACTTTACAGGGGTTTAATGGTGTGGGAGCATCAGATTTCCATTGTAGAAGGAAAGAGGCTGAGACTGGAGGCAGGGAGACCAGTTAGTAATAAAAAAAAGCTTGTGTTTTAACTCAATCCTCAGAAGTACCCTATGAAGTAGGGACTGCTGTTACCACTTTACTGATGAAGAAGCTGAAATACAGAAAAGAAACTATCCCAAGGTTCACACGGTGACTAAGAAGGGGCCACTTAGATTTGAACCGTATCAGCATGACTCCAGAGTCTGCAGACATAAACGCTAGACAATCTTACTAGAACTCTACCATCTGGGGCGCCTGGGTGGCACAGCGGTTAAGCGTCTGCCTTCGGCTCAGGGCGTGATCCCGGCGTTATGGGATCGAGCCCCACATCAGGCTCTTCCGCTATGAGCCTGCTTCTTCCTCTCCCACTACCCCTGCTTGTGTTCCCTCTCTCGCTGGCTGTCTCTATCTCTATCGAATAAATAAATAAAGTCTTTAAAAAAAAAAAAAGAACTCTACCATCTAAGAAACTATAATAATAGTTCTCATGAGAAATGGTGAATACCGAACCACCTGTATAGCCCTGAGGCTGCAGGATAGGGCGACAATTGTCCTCTGTAGCAGAGGTTGCTACGTGTCCACTCAATATCCATTCTCTCTCTTAGAACTCCCCATTTTTATCTGAGCACCTGACTGCCTGGTATATAGGTTATAATCCCCAGCTACCCCCGCAGCTAGATGTGGCCATGAGGCAAAGTTTTGCAAATGAAATATTTAGAAGCACCGTATGACAGCTTCTAGAGAATTTCCTCATGATTGGCACATGCCCTTTGCCTCCTTCTTCCCGATCCCTTTCTCCATCCTGCTTTGTGGAATGTGGACGTGGTGGCTACCATTTTGGATCATGGCAGCAGGAGCCACTCCCTGGAAGGAGCACGGACAGAAGCAGGACTCCTACACCATCCTGAACTGCCTTCTCTGGGATTTTCCCTGAGAGACAGGTATATTTTTATTTTGCTTCAGACAGTGTTGTTTTGGGTCTTTGTTACTTCCAGCCGAACCTAATTCTTACCAATACATCCCCCAACTTCCTAGAGGAAAATGACATATGTTGGAAATATCATAAAATAGAAGAATCAATGTAGATGACGTCAACTCTGCACGTTGTAAAACAAAACTCACGGTTCACTTTGTTTGGCAACAGTTTAGAAATCTCAACATTTTTGTCAAGGTAGACAATAAAAACAAGGAAGGCTATGATCAGTGGAAGAGGCAGACCTGACTTCCCAGTGTGTCAGGGTCAGGAGACACTCATGTGCCAGCATCCCATTGTGTGAGGGTCATACTCCCCACTACCACCCCAAGGAAAGTGATCACCTGGAGCAGATTTTATTATTAGTTCCCCACCTGTGCCCTATAATAATAGGATTATACGTCCACTCCCTTTGCAATATGACATTGGCAACACCTCCTTGTAAAGTAGGTGGAATATACATTCCCTTGCCATTAATTTTAGGGCATCCCATGCAACTTGCTTGATCAACAGAATGTTAATGGTTGCAATACAGGTAGAGGCTTTAAATATGCTTGGGTGGTTCTATTTGCTTCTTACATTTCTGCCATGTACTGTGAGAAGGACATGTTCTTGAATGAGATGCTCATGTATGAAAATTCGTGAATGCTCCCTTTAAGTTAGTATAAAGATGTAAAGATACCAGCCTGGAAACATCATGATCCAGAATGATGGCAGTGATCCTTTTATTTTGGTGGCAGCTTCATTCACATATAATTCAATTCCATACGATTCACCCCTTTAAAGTATACAATTCAATGGTTCTTTGTGTTTTTACAGATCTGTGTAGCCATCATCACAATCAATTTTAGAATACTTTCATCAGCCCCCAAAGAAACCCCATACCCTTTAGCAGTTACCTCTCACTCCCCAAATTCCAGTCCCCTTCTCCATCCTGAGGCAACCACGAATACCCCTTCCATTTCCACGGATTTGTCTGTTCTGGACATTTCATGTAAATGGAATCATACATTATGTATTTTTTTGTTACTGGCTTCTTACACTGTGCGTAATGTTTTAAAGGTTCATCCATGTGATAGCATGAATTTTTACTTCATCCTTTTTATTGACAAATAATATTCCATTGTGAGGCTATGCTACATTTTATTTATCCATTCATCAGCTGATGAATTCAGTGGTACTTTTGCGTCACCACAGAAATATGCAGAAGGAAGGAGAGTGGTGTCATGTGCTCATACTTGACAGGACTGGTCACATCCACATGGTGTTACACCCACACCATAGTCCAGTTCTCATTGTAAATAAATATATTGTCATATGATTCAATATGCCAGTTTCTCTGAGACCTACTAACATGAAACAGTGTCTCCAGGTACAATCAGCTTACAATTCCACATAGCTCATGGAGACCAAAAGTGTCTTACCATGTAATTAAGTCCACTCCGCTATGTGGTCCACTGTGTGATGCTGTCAGAATTCTAGTGTTGCTTCCTCCTTCATGGCCTGTACTCTTGGATATCTTTATTTCACTGAGTCAGCATGTTTACTGATACTCAGTTTCAAATATATTTGTCTATACTGCTCACAGTCCACCAAGGACACCGTCATCTCAATTACAATGAGAACACTACAGTGACTATGGAGTCCTGGTGTCCCACCAGGCCAGACATGCAACAGATCAGACCAGAGCAATTTTCTTTGGAGCAGTGACTGTCAACCCTAGAGATGGGGTAGCACTACCTCAGAAGTGTGCCCTTCAAAGGCAGCATTATTTTGTCCCATTGCTTTGGTTTAATTTAGGTGGAATGGAAATTATTATTAAAGAAGGGCCAGAGAATATCATCTTACCAAAAGTGCTCAGAGACTTGGAATTAGTAGATAGGTAAGTAAGTCCTGGAGATTGAACCCACAGCCAAGGGAGTATAGTTAACAATACAGTATTATGGATTCTAAAGTTGCTAAGAGACTAGATCACAATTGTTCTCACCACAAAGAAGAAATAATAGTTATGTGAGCTGATAGGGGTGTTAGCTAATGCCACAGTGGTAGCCATATTGCAATATTTAAGTGTATCAAATCAACATGTTGTATACCTTAATCTTAACAATGTTATATAAAAATTATATCTCAATAAGAAAACAATCATGACAAAAAAAAGTGTTCGGGAGAACATGGGTTTAGAAAGTTTAAAAAACACTACATGAAAAAACAAACAAACAAACAACTCCGTGGGCAGCAAACCCCACTGCTTGCAGGCCCAAATGGGAAAAGCCAGTCACATGGAAGGATTGGAAAGAACTGTATAAAGCTGGAGAAGAGAAATTTTTAAATTATATCCTGATAACATTAAACATGGATAATCAGAAAATGGGTAAAAATATACTTAGACATTATGAAATACACTCTTGAAGAACCCTGTGAAAGAGATTATAAAGGCCAGTTGAGATCCAGGGAGGACAAACTGGGGATTGATTTGCCATTTCTGACTCAGCTTGGAGTGTAAAGTCAAATGGATCTTCTGGGATATTTTCCACACATATAGCGAAGAATTACTCTATGATATCTTACAGATTTCTGATCAATTTTTTGAGAGAATTTATGCATGTGAGCTCATGCGATATTTTTCAGTTTGAGGACCATCACACCAAGAGCATCTGTCCTGTGTTTGATGCCTTTGCTGATTGGCGGCCGAACAGAAATCTCCCCGTTCCACCCATCGGGGCTTTCTTCTAATTCACCATATGCAAAAGCAACCAGACAACCTCTCCTCCATCCCCCAAGGACAGCCCATTAAAGTCGCTGCGCGGGCCAACGCCGCCCGGGCTTCTGCAAGTCTGCGGCAGCTCCCCCTGCAGGTAGAAAGAGGAAAAGGGGGCCAGAAGTCGGCAAGAGACAAGAAAGACGAACGGCCACCGCGATGAGTAAACCTTCATTATTATAAAAAAGGGAACCATGGTTTTACTCTCCCCGTTTTTATGATGAACTAAAATAAAATGGAAAAGAAGAGCGAGCGAAGTGATTGCTTAGTAAACGGCCTCAAACCTAGCACGTGTTTATTTAAGCGTCTCTGTGCAAACATAACCCTGGGTGTCTGTTAAATCAGCAGGCATGTCAGTTGGCACTTCTGGTTACAGACCATTTTACGGTCATACATCATTCATAGCCGTAAAAGCCATTTGCCCTCTGTCACCCAACCAATCAGGAGCCAGCCAAGAGGAAGTGGAGCAGTAGCCTGGCAGTTTTCTCCGGGCTCCTCTGAATTTCCTCAACCTGGTTCAGCAGAATGTCACAGAAAATTAACTCTCCTGGGTTATTAAGAACCCTTCTCTTTCCCCTCCCTACCAAAAAGCAATATATGATTTCAGGCTAATATTTACCCCCAACACAAGCAACACCTTGCGACGTTGTCTGGGGTAAAAGCCGCAGGCGCTGCACACGCGGTCGGCATCACACCTGCTGCTCGGAACCGCTCGAAAGAAGATCCCCGATGGGGGCTCGGCTCGCCAGGCCTCTGCAATTCACTCCTAAGGCCCACTGCGAGCAGATTTGAAATTGATGTCAGTGTCGAAGCCACCCAGTGGGTAACCTTGGTCTGCCCTTGCTTCTTCCTTGCGAGTTTGCAATTTTTCACTCCTCGCCCCTTCACTCTTATTTTGTGATCGAAACGGAAATGCCTGCCAACGCCTGATGACCGCCTCCGGCCTTGCAGACCATGCATCTTGCGGTTATTTCCAAATGCCTTTGCCTCCCGGGTGGTATTTCGCGTGAAATGCCTCCCCAAGTCAAGGGTCCTCCCTTTCTATTTATTATTTCTTAACTCTTTCTGGGTGCACACCTTCGTTTATGAATAAGCCTCAGGAGGGGTCGACACCACCCCAGTGCGCACCGGGACGGGACGGCCCGGTCCGGTCACCGCCACTCCATCTCTGCTCGGGTGTATCTCTGGCCTCTCCAGTCATAACGGGCTAGGATCAATTTTCCAGTGGCAGCTTGGCAATAATAGTGCAAAATGTATATTAATACAGAAATAGATTGTGAAACTGTCCTTAAACAAACAAATGAGCCACTTTAAAATATTACTGCTATAAATGACCATGACAGTAGCACAGCACATATAATAAAAAATAGCTGCTCAAGAGAAGCTGCTGAATTACTATAGTAATAAACCAGATGTGATTATTATCATTTAACACGGTCATTGAATACCATGAATCCCTGAAGCCATTAAAATATTTATGATTAAACATTTGCTATTCCTTATAACAGAACATATAGTTGGGTACTAAAAAACTGTTAAAGTATTATTTCAGCTAATATATGCCAGTTCTATAATAGAGGTCAACCAACGTTGCCGGAATTCTTTAGAAGAGGGATGAACAGCTGCCTCTCCATATCTTGACATATTTCAGGATGTTTATGCTAGTATTATATACTCTCATGGTCCTGGGGAGGTGTGTCAACTACACACCACTAAGGTAAAAATATGTTCCTGTTCTTTATATTCATGAACAGATGTGGGCTTGGGGGCTGTTCTGGTCATTCTTCTAGAAAAAAAGCAGATGTAGCAGATGCTTTCAAAGCCCTGCTCCTATCGGTGGCGTTTGTCTTGAGTATTCTTCAGCAAGCCTCTCCACCAGGGGGCCTCCATTTGGCCAGCTGGGGCCAGAAGAAGGGTCAGGGAATTAATGCCCCTGGGAGCAGCCCCTGGCCCTGGCTGATGGAGCTGGAGAATAAATGCCTTGGCCGAATGTATGGACATAGCTCTCTTTCAAGCTCTGTCCTCTGCCTGTGCCCTTGACCCTGGTTGCTTTCCTGATGATTGTTTTCAGTTAAAATTTTAGTTCCGTTAAATACAAATTGGGTTTGTTATGCTAGGCAAAAATATGACAATCAGTGTCTTCTCCAATTTAACCGGAGATGCTTCTGAGCCTCAAGGTCAGTATTTCAGGGTTTTGGCTTCTCATCTCTCTTGCTGTTTCTCTGCAGTCCCAGCTTCATGAGTGGATGGGGGTTGTTGCCAGGAAAGGAACTCATGCATCCATGGAGCAGCGCCGTGGACGGCCCAGGAGCGGAGAGCTCTGTGCTGGAAAGAGGAGCTGAATGAGAATTCTTCGTCACTATTGCTTAAGGTTTACCTGAAGATCTGAATTATTCATGCTACCAGAATTGGCTATTTCTTAATAAATGGATACTGACAGTAATCATCGTTCCTTATATCTTTTTTTTTTTTAAGATTTTATTTATTTATTTGACAGAGAGAGAGACAGCCAGCGAGAGAGGGAACACAAGCAGGGGGAGTGGGAGAGGAAGAAGCAGGCTCATAGCGGAGGAGCCTGATGTGGGGCCTCGATCCCATAACGCCGGGATCACGCCCTGAGCCGAAGGCAGACGCTTAACCGCTGTGCCACCCAGGCACCCCTCCTTATATCTTTAGATACATATTTTCTAAGAAATAAGATGCTGGAGTTGTTTGAACCCTGCCAAGGGATGATGTGGTAAGAAACAAAAATGGAGGAATTTTGAAAGGAGATCTATTCCTTACCTGGTGTATGTATATAAAACACGTTGTATAACTCTTATCTCGCTTCCTAGCTTGCTAGAGGCTTAATTTTCTCATTTGTGAAAGGGCCATAGCAACTGAATAAATTGATAAAATGTGTATAGAGCATTTATATATACTACCATATAAGTACATGGTAACAGGCATTTAATAAACATTAATTTATTAAGTGATGAATGGTGAAGGTACCCACTATGAAACTGTTCCACACTATCCTGGTGACCACTAAATTCTTGGCACCAGATATTACCTATTGGGAACCCACTTCGCTCCCAGCATGTCTCTCTCCAGCTTCCCATCATATGGCTGGGGCAGTGTTATATATCTCTGTCATGTGGGTTCCGTATTTGCCTCATACTCCCAAGTTATATTTGCCTAGGTCCATCCTGCTCGTGCTGTGGTTTCACATTTGTAGGTTCAATAACCTGGGCAGCTGTCTGATGTATGTACAGGAAAACTCACAAAACCTCATAGTGGAATGAAAAACATTTTTGAAGACCCCTGCTGGCTCAGTCAACCCTAATGAGCCATTAGATCATTAGTGACTCTTTGCCATCAATTAGTCATTAGATCGGCAACCATTCATTGATGACAGGGCTCTCCCACTTAAAGGGATAGTGCTATTAGAATGCCAAAGGGCCATTGCTGGCATCTCTGAAACTCTGAAAAAGTAGCTCCATGTGGTCTTTTCAACTGCCAGTTACTCCAAAACCTAAAACGAGGCTCATCTAGTACAGGTGCTTAAATTTTCAGGTCACCTTGACTTAGTAAGAGTTTCCAATGAAAGAAGAATCAAAGGCTTGTTACAGTTTCTATGTAGGAGTAAAACAGGCTCAAATCCTCTTGTCCATGTGCCTTGTCCATGATTTCCGTGACTTTCTAGTGCCTCATGTTCTTCGGGGTCTTTTCCTCCAATACCTTGTTCCTGCTGACTTCTGGACCTGTCTTGGACCTCGGGGCTGCTCTTTCTTCTCTGGCCTAGACATACCTAGTTTCCTGGAGGCCTCCAATTACTACTCGTAGAATACACTGTATATGGACCTATGCTGACAATTCCACTTGCATGCGTGCGTGTCTGTGTGTGTGTGCACGCACACGCTTGCAATGTTACCTAGCAGTCCAGCTTGGCAGGTAACTAACGGCTAACTACGAATTGATATTGGACGTCATTTTTGGTAATAGTTCCTTTTCATACCCACATCAAGGGAGATGCTTTTGCCAGCTTTCCTCCTAAACATCTCCCAACAGCCTCTCTGCCCTTCTCCCTCAAAATACTCCTTCCCTCTCTTTGATTCTCAGGCTGCTCCCAGAACCTCAAAAATTCCTCCAGTGTTACTAGGCAGAGCAATTCACCACTGTCTTGGACCCAACCGGAAGGCGATCTAATGGTCCATATAAGTATTTGCTAAAATGATGATAGTTCTCCCCTAAGATGAATTCTGCTGCAGCCCAACTAACAGATGATTTTCCCCAAATATGTGTAACATTTGTATAAGTAATCAAAGATCATGTGCATTAATGCTTGATATATTTTCAGGAATTGTATTGGAGAACTCCATTACCCACACTGCATCCGCCAAGACAGCACCTTCTGGAATGAACCAGGATCTCTTATGGTAGGCGGAGCCAAAGTTTGTCTCTGTTCAAGTGCATTCCTGAAATTATAATGAGCAAATATGATTCCCAATGTATAACTATTTCTCTAAAAATGCTTCCTGGCTGTCTTTAAATGAAAGTAAATATTATCATCTTTTAAACTAGTAAGGACGTTTTGGAGGAGCATTCTTCTGCTGGGAACATCCGAGACTCAACGGGGAGGATGAGTGCCCTTTTGAAGTGGGTGGAACTGAGTTGTCAGATCCTCTTTGCCCAAGAGAAGTTGGTGTTTGATACTCGATTGCTAGTGATGTTTACTTAGGAGAGTCTATTAATTTTAGTTCATTTATCTTCAAATTTACTTTAATGTTCTACAGACAACATTAGTGTTTAGTTCTTTCTGTTAAAGAACTGGAACTACAGGGTAAAATTTGTGTCTTTTTAAAGATGAAATGTGGGGGCACCTGGGTGGTTTATTGGGTTAAGCGTCCTATTCTTGATCTCCTCTCAGGTCTTGATCTCAGGGTCGTGAGTTCAACCCCCACATTGGGCTCCACACCAGGAATGGAGCCTCCTTTAAAAAAAAGTGAAATGTGGTTCTCTAATATTAATTTTGGGGGAATCCTGGGATGATTCTTAGCAATAATGATAACCACTTTCTGATTTCTTTTTTGAACCAAGCTTTTACATTATGTGGGGAGCAATGCAAAGCCCTACTGGACATTATCACACGTTTTTCTCATAGCGCCCCCATGAGGCAGGTATCTATTACCTCCTATTTTACACTGGAGGAAATTGATCTCATTTCACCTACATATTACTTTTTCCAGAAGGCTTCCCTAGCTTCCCCAATTATCATACTTGTCACATTTGACTGTAAATGTTGGTCTATCTCTTGGCCCCACTAGATCAGTATGGGCAAGAACCACATCTGTGTCGTTACCTGTTACCCATGGTGCCTAACTCCGTGCCCGGCCAATGGTAAGTACCTAATAAGTATTTGCCAACTGACTGGCTGGATCAATGAGTCAGTCTAGAGAGGAGGAGTAACTCACTCAAGGCCATTGTTTGGGAAGTGCAACCAAGACTCAGGCACCACAAGCCTATCAAACCCGCGGCTGCTGGACTGTCAAGCCCAAGCTCTTAAATGTCATGTAGCAATTTCCTCCACCCCATGCCCAGCCCCCATACAAAACCAACACGTTGATTTGAACAATGATACCTTTCTTGCTGCCAAGGCATACACCTTTAGTCTTTGTGGAAATGTAAGTTCCATAGCAAAGCACCTTTCATCACTGGGGAAAGGCAGAATTCCTCCCCGAATTTACCCCGCCGAGTGGTGTAAAAGAGCCCCTGACCCTTGGTGCACCTGGAAACATCCCAAGCCAGACCTTCTCCAGATCATGGTCAAAGCCCCGAAGAAATCTGTTTAAGCCTCCAAAGTCCGTCCTGGAGAAATTCTTAATGGTCCAAATACAAAGGCGCAGAGTGGGGTGAGATGATACGGAATCGAGGATGGTGGGGGCTGTGCAGAATTTCTTTTCTTAAATGAAAAGCCCAAATAAAATAAATAAATGAAAACATAAATCACAGTGTCTTCTCCGGGCTCCTGGCTGGAGGAAAACAAATTAGAAAGGGCTTGAATGAAAGGAGTATTGAAGAAGCTTGACTTGAATTAAGTGGTTATATATTTTAAAAGCACTTTTGTTGGGTCCTGTAAAAATAGCAAATAAAAAGGTAGTAATATCCCCTGGCTCTGCGAGGCAAATACCAGTAATAAAGTAAGCTTGGGTATGTGTATGTGTGTGGGGGGGGGGAGCAGGGGGCAGAATTTAAGAGTATAAACTTCAGTAGAAAGGAAAAGTTAAAGTATTTGGTTTAGAAACCCTTTCGTTTTCCCTTAATAATTAATGATGAGGTGCTATATTTTCAAATAGCTATCATGTGTCTTTCTAACACCATTCACTTTGCTCTTAAAATGGCCCCCAATGAAATTTAAAGACAGAACTTGCATTTTTTTTCTTTGACAGGCAGCCTAAAGGAGTTATTTCAGGGCTATCGAATACATATAATTTAGCATCCATTTTACAATCCCTTCATACATAGTCTGAGGGGAATTTCACAGCGAAAACTGCAGCAAGCATCTACGACAGGCACCACAAGCCAATCTGCAACTCTTTTTTGACCTGCCGTGTTGTTACTAATTTAAAAATAAACATCAGCCAGCAAGCTTAGGTATTTTTATGAATACATAGAGGCTTGAGCAACGAATTCTGCAAAAATGGTTACGGGAGAAAATAACACAGAAAAAGTTACCAGGAAAGAGCTAAATGAACTTTCTCCTTGTTAAGAAATGTTTAGGTCCTTTTGTTTGTAAATGGCAGGTGGGTGGTACAATTCCAGTGTAATTTCAGAAAGCCATCTTCTGAACGTAATAAACATGTCTGCAATAATAGGATTCAGAAAAGAGCAAAATGCATTCCAGACACCCTTTGACTGTGCATACAGAACAGAGAATTTAGCTATAATTGGCTATAACACAGTTATGGACAGCAAATGACACACCGTGGAGCTGGGCGATGTAGCCGCTCTGAGCAGCGATGGTACAGTTCAGCTCAACACCGCGCATAAAATATCAGGCGTATGGTGACATAGCACCTTGCCTACCTTCTCTTTCCCTCACTCCCTCCCTCCTTTCCCCCCACTTCCTTCCTTCCTAGCTTTCTTCCTTTCCATTTATCATAACTTAGACGAGAAAACTTATTTTGTTATTACTCAAGTAATCAAATGTCAGCCAAGCCTTCATTCTTTTCAGAGAGTTAACAGTCGTATGGAAAAGGGAAGTAGGAGCCTGTGGGGCATTGACTTTTGGAGAACTAGATGTAATTTGAATCAAGAATTATAATAGGAAATAAACCATTACAATAAACAAGGAAACATGTACACAATTACTTTCATGGTGTAATTTTATTCACTCTAGTTGAGAAAATAAAGAGATAATACTGACCGTAGCACCTGGGTATTTAATGCAAACTGTAAAATCTATTATATTAAACAAAGTCAAAAGCAATGTGAAAGATCTTGAATCTATTCAAGGCATGCACCTCATTACAGACTTAGCAAATTAAAACACAAATAGGATTAGAAAAGAATAATGTAACAATCTCCCACTACGGTCCCTAGAGCATTAAGTCATAAATTGGGTTTGCATTAAATTGTGCCTGCAGTATTGGATTCAGGGAAAGAGCTGTGGGCTGGAGATAAACCATGCTGGGCTACTCACCAACTTTGGCAAAGCTATGTGCTTTCTGAGACGTGTAGTAAATTTGTTAGACTATAGCAGGTCCACAAAAAAATGAGCACTTCATATCTTAATTAAAAAAACGGCGGTGTCACGCCATATGTGGCTTGCAGAGATATAAATGTGGACAAAAATCCCCGTGTGAAACGGAGCTCTGTTACCTGCATGAGTTTAAAGCCATTTCACTAAATGCAATGCTTAATACCAGACACAGTAGTGTGTTTGTTTTAACTCTCAACACCAGTTTTTGATCAATTTTGTTTTTATTTTTGTTTACTTGTTTGCTTTTGTGGAGGAAGGAAGAAATGGAGAAAGCAAACCATCCTTTTTAGAGAACACATGCGGGCTTTTAGAATATTCAAAGGAATGTTCTCTTTCATTCCACATGAAGATTAGACCTTCAGTAGTCTGGCTGATCTGTAGAAAGATACATGTGACTTATTTTTAAAAGCAAGCGAATGCACTAAAATCAATTTTTTTAAATGAGGCAGGCTTTGGAAAAGCATTGTTCACTACAATGCATGTTCCTTCTAACAGGGGTTTACTCTCTTTGGTTTGTCTCCTAATCCCTTGGGTGTGGGAGACTAATCAGGAAGAGGAAATCGTTCTGATCATTGTAAGGCACCCTCACTTTACTTCTATCTGCTGCCTCTTTGCAAATGGGCAGCCCACACGCAGAAAGCCACTATCGGTCCTATCTCCCCAGGGCTGCTTTCGGGCCCAGGACTCAATATATTTTATTTTCTCTGACTTCCTAAGGCTGTTATGAGAATTAGAGAAAATCAATGTACAATGCCGAGGTGCTCAAAAACGTTTGTCTCCCAGCTCCCGCTTCATCACGGAGTGACAGTCACGGAAGTAACATTTGAAGGCAACCCAACTTCACCGGTTCCCCCGTGTGTGGGACCTTCGGTGCTCCGTGGTGTGCAGGAACTTTTAGGTTCTTGAAAGAAATATTTCTAGAGCTCCCTGTTGGGGGGAGGTCCAAGCATCCTCTTCCTGGACAGTTCCGCCTCCCTTCCTCTGCCTCTGGGCCCCCATCCTCTCCCTTCCAGCCCGCGCAGCTGCTCCGACCGCCAGGCGAAGGGTTTCCACATCACTCTTAGTAGCAGACAGTCTGTTTCAACTGGCATTGTACAGTTTTAAAAGCTTATTTGAAAGTCTAAACGGCTCCCATTTTGGCTTTAGTAAGACAAATATGGGCAAAAACACGCAGTGCCCCTTAAGTATGATGGATACTGGGGACCCGCCGAAGTTTCCTGTAGCCAAAATCTGGCTCATCATAGGGGCCATTTTTCTGCCGCGTTATTTATGTGGTGGTTTTACTTCTCATTATGGCTCATGATGGCTATGAGTGCTGAGCAGTAAGAACGCAGACTGCATTGTACTGCCATTTAACTCCAGCCCATAAAACGGGTGATAAAGCTGAAGGCTTAAAACCAAAACAAAACCCCAAAAACGTAACTTTCTGTGACAAGCGCATACCCGCTTTTGCCATTCTGAGGCTGAAAACCTTCACTGAGGAAGCACAGGGACGTGGGTGACTTCTGAGGCCTGGGGACCTCAAATTTCGCTCAGGCTTCACCCTTAAGTAATCCTTTATTATAGACAAAACAACCCCAGACCTCGGATATAATTAACACATGCCAGGTTTAATCAGAACCAGTGTACTTGTTTGGAAACTAATGAAAGCAAATAGATGTTAGTTAACACCGTAAATAAGGGAAGGTCTTTTGCTGTTCTCAATTTTGATTACTATTTTTTGATGCTAAGACAAATGCCACTTGGTGCGTGCATAAACAAAGAAGATAAATGGCCGGGATGAGAATGAGTTGTCCATAATCTGATTACAGCGATAGAGCTGGCTCCTAGGAGAACCACACAGGGCTTAACGATTGGGTTGTTGTTCTTAATATGTCTAATGTTCACTCTTAAAGAAATCAAGAAAAATGTTAAGAGGCTACTGATATTTCACCGTGGCGTTGGGTTGTCTGTCAGAGATTCTGACAGGAAAAGAACATTCTCCGTGCCTGGAACACAATGTCCAGCCCTATAAGCTAATTTGCCCAAATGACATTAGGAGGCATTTAAAACCGAAATCTGCCCCAATTCACTCCCTCTGCTGGCACAGCCATCGGGGACAAGGCAAGGACAGGCTTGGTTTTGTGGAGGTTGCGATGTGATAAAATAGCCGCGAAGTGCCACTAATCTTTGGCGTACTTAGTTCCTTTTTCTTCTTGACAGAACACTTCTGGATTTCAGTAAAATGTCTGTTAGTGTTTGGAAAAGAAATACATTATTTAAAAAGCTTGTGGCCACTCTAGCCTACTGGGATATTAGGGAACAAACTTAATAGTTATGGTCGAGTTTAGTAGGAGCTCATGTTGGTTGAATGCAATGATTTACACCCCACCTTTTAGCATGAGTTCCATGGTCCTGTGTGTGAGTGCACGTGTGTGTGTGTGTGTGCATACACATTCACACATGCCATAACTCATAACTGAGTGGACTTGCAAATTTAAGCTGGTCTAACAGAGAGGTCTCACTACATGCCTTGCTCATTGCCCCCCAGATACCATCATTGTGGGGCCTGCAGTTCTCCCAACACATTTAAGGATTACCCCAATGCCATTCAGCCATTAAGATCTTTGTTGCCTTTGAAATTCCAAACTGGACAATTGGATTTCAGACAAACAGGAAATGGGATATTCTGCTTATTTTAAACCAGCAAATGAATCAGAATACTCTAATTTTAATTCATCAAATATATATTGAGAGCCCACTATGGGCTAGTGTCCCATTTTACAGATGAGAAAGCTGAGGTTCAGAGTGGTTAAATAACTCCCCCAAGACCCCTAGCTGAATGGTTAGTTAGTAGTTTAGTCTCGACTTTGAACAAAACCTAGTTCTCAAGTCCATACTCTTTCTACCACCTTGTGTGTCTCGATCAACATTTAAACCTCCATGATTCAACAAATATTAACTGTCTGCTCTCTTTTCCTGATAGGGTGTATGAATCTGATAGAAATAGGCCATGGACCCTGTCCCATGCAAGAAGAAGCAGCAGGTGACAATGACCTAGGTGACTTGCCCTCCTCACTGTGGTAGGTGGAATGATGGCACTTCTCATGATGGCACTTCCCTGGTGGGTCTGCCTCCTCTTTCTCTCACACACCAGCCCTTGGATTTACTCACTTCCCCAACCCAAGAGCCTGAGGTTGGACTCCCTGGGACACGGGAAGGACATTGGGTTGGAAAGGAAGAGAGAAAGCAAGAGTGGGTTGATCCTCTTCCTGTCTGTTCCAGCCCTTGCCTCCTCCTGTTGGTCCATTTGAGAGCCACATGGTCGCACACTGGCACCACCACCCAAGGGTGGGGAGAGAAAAGGAAAGGCCATGAAACAAAAGCACAGCTGTGATGTTTATTAGACCTCTGGTTTTAAAAAATGATGGAGAAAGAGGTTGGAACTGAGCTGCTCTCTCTTAGAAAATGCTGGCAGTGAGTGATTTTAGTGGTGGATTTTTGGCATCTGAATATATCAGCTAAAGTATTTGAATATAATGAGCTAGGCAGTACGGTGGGGTGGAGAGAGCCTGAGGCTAACCAGATTGATCCTAGTGACCTCGGGCAAGCCATTTCACATCTCTGGGCCTCAATTTCTTCTTCTGCACCAGATGCACAGTGAGTGAGATGATCCCTGAGACATCCAAGGGAAGCAGCGAGGACTAGAGCAAATCACCGGCTGTCTCACCTGAATCTTAGCTGTCACTCCATTCATGCAGGAGCTGTGTGACCAGGGGTCAGTTACTCAACCTCTCTGAGGCTTAGTTTCCACTTCCATGAAATGGGAATAAGACGTCTACATCAGAGGGTTGTTCAGAGGTTTAGACTGGCTAGTGCATGGACAGCTTCTGGGGAAGGCATTTTCCCAGGCTTGAAGGAAGTTCTGGTGAGTGGGATGCTTTGAAGGCGAGTTGGGGAGGAAGCTAGCCAATGAAGAAGTACAGGCTGGGAGAGGCCTGGCCTTGAGGTGGGCTGTGGGGCTCTGAGCCCCTCTTCCCAAGGGAGGAGAAAAATGAAGTCACTCTTGGTAGCAGGGCAGAAAATGGGACACCTGGATGCCAAGCTTTGTCGGGAACGTTGCTTTCGAGGGGGGAAAGAAAGAAATCTTGGAACACTTCCTCCTCCTTGCCTACTGTTTTTCGTTTCTTAACTCTTTATTTTTAATGAAGATGGGAAGGTTTATGACTTTGACAGTTCCATTTATTTCTACCATTTTCATCTAAAACAATACAATGAACAGCAATTATTTCCACCCGGGGTTCCAACTGCAGCTGGATAAATGTCAGTATTAATTAAACATGTTCTGTGTACTCTGTGTTCTCTTCTGTTTCTGTCTGTCTGTATTTCTCTCTCTACCATCAGCTACCAAGCCATCCCTCTCTCCATCTTTCTTCTTGTCCCCATTTCTCATCCTCACAGTGGGCACAGGAGAGCACCGAATAAAGATCCAGTTGAACTGAAGGGTCTGAACCCATGATCAGAAGCCCATGCATGAAGAAGCCCGGAAGAGTAAACCCTCCCCCAGAAGAGCGCTTGGAGGGTCCTAGTGGAGGACAGATGACACCTTCCATTCTTGGGCTCACCGTCCAAGGCCTCCCAGCTACAGAGGGGGCTACCCAACTATTCCTGCAGACACAGAAGCTGGCCCGTCCCTATCAGCACCAAGCAGAGGACAGACGATATTGCACCTGAGCAAGGAGATTTAATAACTTCCAACTTAAATTCTCCCCAGGGTCCCTCCTCAGGTATCACTCACCTGGTGTCGCTGGCGCTCTCTGGACGCACCATGTCCCCAAGAAGGTGGCAGGGGCTCTATGTGCATAATTGTGGTCAAATACTTACACATGTTAAGGATTTGCTTCTATAGGATATTTTTTTTGTAATTCCAATCTATTTCCAAAATAAATACAGATCTCTTCTATAAGTAAACACAATAATAATAATAATAATAATAATAAACCAGAATGCTAGAGGAAGAAAGGAGAATTGAAATCACTGAAAAGGTGTTAGATGTTACCAGGCATCTAAGATGAAATCATTAGACCAGCTCAGCTCTGGGCTAAGGCAAAAAGGAAAATCTAGAATGATATAGTTTATATCATCTGACAAAATTCCACTTTTTTTTTTTTTTTTTTGCTGAACCACTGTTTCCTAGAACAAACTCAGGGAAGAATTTATTACCTGGGTCCTTGCATAAATGCAGGTTGGATGGCCAGTTGAACAAAGCTTCCAAATAGAGTCTTGCAAAAAGACCTTTGTCTTTGTGCCATGGATATGCCCCTGTCTGAAAGGATGGGGGAATTCAGGTCACAGAGTCAGACTCAATATGTGGGCACTACCTTTAGGTTGGATTTAACACCATCTTTTAAAAAATAATCACTTTGTAAATAAATTTTCTTGTATTGAAAGTAATACATGAGCAATGTAGGAAATTTAGAAAATACAGATTTTTTTAAAAAGAGAAATCTCCAACCTTACGACTCACTTAACCACTATTAACATTTCAGTATTGTCTTCATCTTCTTGTCTGTGTGTATCTTTGGCACACATGTTTGTTTTGTTTTGTTAAATGTTTTTTAAATTTAATAATGCAAATATTTCCCATTCAATAAATCTCTCTACAATATCAATTTGAATGCTTGCAGTACTGTGTTGATATCAATACTATAGAATACATCAAGAAAATGCTATGCCAATATATTTACCAATTACCCACATGCTAGATATTTGGGTTCCTAATCCTTTTATAAACACTTCTGTAGCGAACATCTTGTGCTAACTATTCTCAAGGTATCCTCCATGACCAGCTGTGTTTCAGGGAGGGCAGGTCTAGTCCATTCAAGACCCGAGTGCCCCAGAGGCTAATAAATTATTTGTCCAATGACTTGCAGGCATAATCTGCACTTCCTACACTTTTCCAGGCAGGAAGGAGGAAATAGTACTGAAACACACAATCTTGATATAAAGAGTATTTTCTGGACTGCTTATTGAAGGCAGTAAAATTCTTCATTTCTGTCCTTACATCCTGCAGCCTCGAGGTAGAATAGAAAAGGTGGTTGTGGGGATCACTGAAGAGGCAGACAGGATGGGGTTCGTGTGGGCCACTGAGTGGGGCCCTAATATTCCCTCAGGGGAGTGAACTCTAGTTTCTCTAGACCCTCTACGTAAGGGTCTGACTCTAGCTGCTGGTGCTGCATAGAGATGGAATGCATTTGGATGCTCTTGCTTGTATGCGAGGACTTTGTTCCTGGTCCCCAAGAGGTGTGTGGCATTTGGAAATAGCTCTCCTTCTCTGTGGTTCTTTGGAAGACTCAAAGACAGTCTGTGATCTAGACACCGAAGATCGAAATCTCCTCCAAAAAGCCATCCAAATACCTGCCCTCCCATTTCATCCAGTTCTCCCATGCACGGTAATTCCTAGTTAAGGTCAGACAGATGAGAATCCATAACATGTTTGAATGCCCATAAGGAAGGATTTTTCTGGACGATGTGGTTTGGAAGCAAACACAAGTACAAAATGTCCCCAAGCACATCGTTACGCATTTGCACACGACCAACAACTTCACTCTAAGTGCACATAGGTAGATGTAAATATTTAATCATTACAAATCTGAATTTATTGTAATCATATTCCCAGTGCTATTCTTTTTCCCTAAGTGTGTTTTATTTTCTAGATTGTACTTCAACCCCAAAGGACATACTTTTGAGAAAATACTCCATTAAAGACATTGTTGGAGCAACTTTGATTATTCATTAGTGCGTTTTAAAGTGGACCTGAATAGAAATGCTTTTCGCTAAAGTAAAAATACATCCGTTTCTATGATCTAATTGTGCAATTGGTTAGAATTTCTATCTCTCAGTTCAAAGGAAAACTTGGTTTCAATGAATTTGTTTTTAATAAAAATGTGTTATCTATGATAAATATATTTCACTTTGTTCAAATGGATTTGATTGGGAAAACATATTGAGCGGAAGTACTGGTAGAGCTTAATTTCATTGCTTTGAGAAACCGTATTGAATGCTGGTTTGAATTAAATTCTATTTGTTTTAATAAAAGTGTATTGGCCTGAGTGTACATATATTTGTTTTAGTGGCAGTGCATTGGATCCAATAAAACTATATTGGCTTCACTGCTTATGTCTCCTTTTCAGTGAAAATGGATTGAATGGGAAAACGAAATAGGCATGAAGCAGCCAGCCCCAAGGTCTCTGCTTGGCTTGAGTATCCGCATAACTGAGAGGGAGTGGGTTTCCATAGACCTTACATCAAAATATGCTTTTACATTTAAATACCTTTTACTATCAAGGACTCAGATGTGAGACTGAATTGCCACCATAAAGAGTGCAATTTTCTGAAGCAGCCCTTTGCATAGACAAGTGATGGGGCTGCCCAGGACACCAGAGGAAGAAATCCTATGAAAGCCAAGAGCAGCTTTGTCAACGTCCCTTAAGCTTTATGTGGCCTCATGGGTTCCAATAAGATGCTGTCTACCAGACACTCCTAAATCCCTGAAATAAGCAGGAAAGAGATCATGAGTATTCCCTAAGGACGGTGTTGGCCCATCAGCACTGAAATGGGTGACTTCCAACTGATTAAAAGGGGGAAGAGTTGAAGCAAGTGTTACCCCGAGACGCACATCAGAATTACCAGACTTCCCGCGGCTTATAGATCCTTAGAGAGGAGTCAGCTCTCCAGGGGGAGTTGGCACTGGGACTGCTATCCAGAAAATGGCAGCCTGTGCAGAGCGCCATGACCACACGGTACTGGTGTGACTGCCGGCTGCCTTGACTTACAGATACGCCTTTGTGCGGGTGCCCTGTCCCAAAGGCTGGAGTTAAGATAATGAGGATTAATAATAATATTAGCTGCTATTCTTAGGCGGCTGTCTCTCTATTAAGAGAATAGGTGCTCTGAATTGTTTTTCCCCTGGAAGATGAACTTGACCTGACTCTCCTATCCAGTTTCATTTAGCCTTGATGAGAAATAAATGCAAATACCACTTTCATTAACACCTCTGTTCCAACTAAATGTGCTAACAAGCTCTAGACTTCAACCTTCCCACTAATAAGTGGTAATTTTCAGCTAGTACCTTTACCAAGGAAGCCTAACCCCTTGGTGTATAGTTGCTCATTTTTTGAATGCCTGGATTTTTAGAAGACCCTACAAGGTTAAGAGAAGAAAACGGATTCATGGATTTTTTTTCCCTCTGTGGCAATATCCCCAATTATGTACGGAAAATCCAGAATTAAATGGAATTTTTAATAAGGAAATGTGCCGTGCTGTCCTTGGAGATGTGGGATTGTTATCTTAGGGGACAGTAAGTGGCTCACTTTGTCAGAACATAGTATTGACCCATCACATTGTAGAAATGTGTATGGAACTGAGGCTACCAGCTTCGGAAAGGAAATAGCAATGTACACACTTAATTCACTGTCTTAAAAATGGAGTTTTCGAATGATAATCCTAGGGTATTTCTAAGCTCGAACATCAGGGATGCAGAATGCCTTGGGAAGGATCACTGCAGGAGTTTGGGGATGGCTGTGAAGAGAGACCAAATCTGCCTGGGAGCTGGAAAATCTCATGTGTAGGTTTGTAGGCTCTCCCTGACCACAGGCTTCAAAAAACGACACCCATTGGGGGAACCAATTAGAAACAGGCATTCCCTTTAGAGAGACCAGTAAGAAAAAGGCTGCCCTTACGCTTTCCCAAGACGAATGAGAAAAAAGTCACCGTCTGAAATAATCTGGGAGATGATTTCAGGGAACTCCAGAAGGTGAGTGGGCAGTAAGATAAGGCAGGCAGCCAGTAAAGGGTACGCTATTGTGCAAGCTACCGTTGTGGTCGGCTGGAGAGTGATCCGCTGTAGAAATCTGGGAGTCAATATGCAGCCTGTGTCTTAGAGTTATGCCACTCAAAGGTAAGGGAATTGAGGTGTTTGTATAGCAATACCAATTTAAACACCAACCCCCAACCTCGTCAGCTTTGAGCTGCTACTGGGGAGCATGAATCCTCGGGTGCATCCAGCCTGCCAGGTGAGCGAGCACAGTGGCTCGGACCACCAGAAAAGCTTCAAGGCAAAGAATTCAGTTGGAAGTGGTATGGTTGCTGGTAAGGACAGGGCACTGACAAGATCTGTGAGCCCCACGAAGCCCATTTCACAGGTGAGTAAACTGAGACATATGTAAAGGTTAAGTCGCTTCCCCAGTGACGTTCAGCTAACAAGCAGCGTAGGCAGAATGCAAATCTAGCTTCCGTTACCCTTGAAAGCCAATGACCCAACCACTGAACCACACTGCCTTGGCCATGCTGTCCAGCTGAAGAAGCGGGTTGCCTCCCAAGAGTGAAATATCATGTCTCGAGGGTTCTGTACTACCTCCAGGCCAGGCGCTGAGCATTACAGGCAGGAGAGGGGAACCGGAAGCGTTCTACTGTCTGAGCTTCTGTTTCTAGGAGTGGCCAGTGATCTCTCTTTGGCCGAACTGAACCTTAGTGTCTAGGTTATCTGTTTACTTGCCAGACGCTAAACTGAGCCTGTCCTCTGGTATACCTTTGCTTCCTCGGGAATTGCAAATAACCATACGATCATGTGCTCCTGCATGATTTGCTTTGAGCCAGGGGGCTCCCGCTGCCTCCCGATTCCACTAGCCCCCGAGCTGTCCCCTTTCATGTTCCTTCTTTCTGCAACTGGCTTTTCATTTCAGCTGCACTTGCTAGCTGCTAGCTGCTTTGTAAAGTAAGTTATGATGGCTTTGTGCTATAAAATAAAACAGCAATCCTCACAACTGTTTTGATTCCATTTAATGAAATGGTGGTGACATCTGAATGTCACAACTGCAGAGAGGCGGAAGGGTTGTTGTGGTTGCTGAGAGTAGAAAGCTCAGTATTATTCCCCAGGCTAATATCTCATACAACAATTCCATAGTTATTGTTGTTCTCTGTCAGTCCGGGGTTGCCGCTATGCCCCTCTTACTAGGGAGGGACTTCCGGGATCGCAACAGACCTCTAGCTGTTTTTTGTTACCTAGGAACACGATCGGGCAGCCAGGGTGGAGAGGACGCTCACAGTATTGTGAAGATGAGGAAAATATGTCAGTGGGAAGAGCCTCAACTAACAGTTCCTGCCATTCAAGAGTCAAAACGTATACTGATCAGGAAAGCCAATAGTGTATGTGTCATCCCAGCAGAAAGTGCCAGAAAAATCTTTGGTTTCTCCTTCGTCACACATGAAGTGCTGGGAAGATACCAGACAGCAAACATGGAGGCAAGTCAAGAAGGCAGTCTCGTCCTCAATCAATTATGCGAGAGTATTATCAAATCAATAAATTCACAGTGTGAACGCTTGCGGCAGATGGACGAACACTTGTCGGCTATCTGGAGCTGCGAGAGAGTCAGATTTATTTTCGAAGCTTGTTTGTCTCATTTCTCCTGCCTGGTGCTGGAAGGCAGAGCATGCATCTGTGATTTTTCAAATGCAAGAGATCTCCAACTATTTTATAGCGTGTGAGATTGGGCTCTGGAAGCTGAACTCTCTAGGACTTCTGGCTTTTTCTCCTCAGAATGAGGACAAAGGGGTGCAGGTTTGGCAAGGGGTCTCTCTCTCCATTCCTGCGGTGTCAGCCATGGCAGACCCACGTGGGCTGGTTCCGTGAACCAGCCTGCCACACTTGGTGGTGACAGTGAGGGTCGGCTGCACCGGGACCTCACGGACGGGCTTGCAGGAAGGGCCGAGGGAGTGTCAGCTGCAGGGGTAGCCCGAGTCAGGACGATGCGGCCACTAGCGCACGGGGGTGTTACCAGGGGTCGCTGACAGTGCTATCCCTCCTTCCAGCCACCAAGGATTCTGGCATACGCAATTGGCGGAGAACTCAAGAAGAGCTCTTGACTGAGATGATCACGGAGGAAAGGGACATATCGTTTGAGTCAGGATTGGTAACATCACAGCATCCGCCATCCAGCTCCAGAAAGCATTTTTCAGTTTCCGCCTCGTGGGAGGAATCATCTTTCCCATTTTGTATATTGGGACAAGTGTGTTCTTGAAATCAAACAAGGAGCCCATGAACATTCTTGGTCTGAATTTGCAGGCTCCAGACCAGGTGCATAACCAAACAGCCTCATGAGACAAATTCTAAGTACCTTAGGGCAGACGGGGTCCTAGATCTCCAGGGCTGGCGGAGGGGACACAGAGTCTCAGGCTCCGTGTGCTCATTCACTCCTCCAGCCATTCAGCTGGTCAGTCGGCAAACCTCAATGAGTCCAGAGGTTCTCAACCACAGCCCACCACTGGCTTAAATCAGACCTTCTAGGTGATTCTGTCATACAGTCAGGGTTGAATCACTACACCAGGTGCCGAGGACACATAATGTGGAGAACGCAATCCCTGTCCTCACGGTCCAGGGTGATGAAATCCAACAAGGTTGTGATAGAAGTAAGCCTGGGCTTCTAATAGGGGCAGAGAGAAGCAGGCCCAAGTGGAGGGAGGGTGAGGAGATGAAGAAGCAGGAGATGACACTGAGCCACCTTCAAAGAAGGAGCAGGAATTGCACATTAGGGAGCCAATGGGGAAGGCAGATCCAGCAAAGTCGGGAGTATCTCTGGGGAGACTATAGCTGTCGAAATGTATAAGGCAAGTCCAAGGGAGAGGGTGGCAGACAGAGGAGAGGTGACTGGGGCCCCATGATGAGTGTACCAGCCTGGGGAATTCAGCTCATATTTTATAAGAAAACCCTGTGAAGGGACTGATCTGATCAGATTTCAGTTTCCAGTCAGCTGAATGGAAAAGTAAATCAGAGGGCGTTATGAACAGTTACAGAATGAGCAAACCAAAATCACTACAACTTGCCACTTTTTCCACCTAAGGTTCATAGAAGAATCTTGAAGAAAAAGATAGATGGTGAAAATTTCTTGAAAGAAAATCTACCCATAAAACTCCCATTGGTTTGTTAGGGAAACACTTCTTAGAAATTGAAGAATTGGATTTGAAATTGAAAATATTCAGAGTTTGCTCCAAATGTATATCTTTGGGGACATATATTTTTTGTTTGATTCTCCAAACAAATCACTTCTGGCTTGAGCTTTTTTTGGGTGATGATGTTTGATGAGCCTTGCAGCCCCCTACCTTCCAGCTAGAAGGACAGGACTTTGTGGGGTTAATTAAGAACCCAGCCTCTGTGCTCAGAGAAATCTGATTTAAATCCCAACTCTGATTCCAACTAGCTGTGCTATCTTGAGAAATTTACTGAACCTCTCTGAACCTTAGATGATTCATCTGTAAAAGGATAACAGTGGCTCCTCACTTCCAGGATTCCATGATGAAATTCGTGTAAATACATTTGCATACAAGTAAAAAGTTTACCACAGAGCCTGGCACATTGAAAGCACTCAAAAATGACAGAAGAAACCAACAACCAAAAAAATAAAAAGACTTAGAAAGAAAATATGATGGCTGATCTACTAAGTAACTCCTACTTCTAGTCTCATCTATAATTTTATTCCACTCTGGCATGATCTAGCAACTTTTTTTTTTTTAACAAAAAGGAAAAGAAACCTGTCATTGTGTGGGTCATTCTCTCCAACCAGTCATTACAAGCTCTGTACAGAAGAACTGCATTAACCTGATGATTTCTGCTCCAAGCTCCTGAACCAAAACCCCAGCTGCGAAACGACCCGTGTCTGCTCCTGCAGCTCTTGCTTGTTCTGGTGACGGCAGAGCAGAATTTGGCTCCTTTGTTTAGGATAGCTACAGTAACCCATCAGCTGCTGAGCTGAAGGATGTGTTCAGTGCGCCCCTTTCCCCTTTAATGCGCCATTAAATCAAATACTCTATTAGCAGAATTAGTTCATCCAGGGTCTGCCCTGAAACAGCCTGCGAATGACACGATGTCTCTCGCAAATGGCCCTGCACTCTGGGTCTACTCAGCAGTTTATATCCCGCGGAGGAGGAGCGAGCTGCCCAAGGATCTGACTGCCTTCCTCGAAGTGAAATATTAAAGCTTCCACAAAGGATAATTATTTTGATCATTTTGCCATGTGCAAACCTGGTGAATTCCACACGCTGCCGATCAGGCTCTGGCCCAAAGCCTGCTGTCCTCACACCTGCAGCCCTGGACCTACCTTGGCCATGGACTTCCCACCCTCTCAGCTTCTCCACTCTGCACAGGTCCACTCCAGACACCGGTGCCAACATAGAGGATCTTGCTGAGAGTTCAAACATGGGGAAATTCCCTCCCCCAAAGAATTGGGCAGGGAAATAAGTGTGTCTCCACTTACAATTCCCTAGTAAGAGCTGTGGGTTGAAACCCAGCATCCATATTTCCGCTCCCTCTTATTTACAGTTGTCACCCAATAAACGTGAAATTGGGCGATGACCACGGCTGTGCCTCTGTCATAACAATTGCGTGCTCTGGAGATTAGCGAGGACCTCAAGCACCCCATGTCATGTTCAGGTTGGCCATGTTGACCATCGGAGTGCTTCCTCCTCTGTGGGCACCCTGGGTTGCTGTTCCGGGCACACCGGCTGCTTTTCCTTTATGCTGAGTTGCGTCTAGCCAAGTTACATTCAGTCTGGTGTGCTCTCTCTCCCTCAAGTAGGAAGTCAGTGTGTCAGGGAAGTATTTGCTCCTGTAACACATAAACCTTAGAATGATATTCTGGTAAATGTTTAACCTTTTCCAGTGGGGGGAAAACCTGGTTTGTGGTGTTTGCCAATTCCCCTGGTGTAAATTAGCACCGTGGCTGATTTCAAGCGACCCACAGACGTTACTGAATGCAGAGTTGGGAAGAGTTGCTTGTAGCACCCCCATTACGTAACATTTCCACAAAAATAATCTCAGGAGCAGGACCTCATAGTCGAATAGGGTAAAATTATTGTGTTGGGATGAGTTTTGAGTATTTATTACCTTTTAAAAATATAATGTATTTAATTATAAGTTTATAAAACTTTTAATGATGACTGTAGCAAACAATTGACTTGCAAAAGTCGTCAACATTTAATAATTGACTTTCACAAGCTCAAATAAGCCAGCTCCCACACATCACTGGGTAATGTACTGTATGGTGATTAACATAATATAATAAAATAAAAATTTAAAAAAAAAGAGTATAACATGGTATCTCTCATTTACAACCCAGTCCAATGTGATTATGTGGCAGTGGCTGTCCACATGGGGATTCAGGGACCCAGGATCTCTCCATCTTGAATCTCTGTTACCCCCTGGGACCTCAGACCCCTTCACTTCCAACCAGGAGCTGGGGAATGAGCACATGGGTAGTTCTCATGGGCCAGACTTGGAAATGGTTTATGTCATTTTTGACCATGTCCCCTTGGCTAGAAGCACATCACATGGTGACAACTAACTTCAAGGGAGGCTGGGAAATAGGATCTTGCTGTGTGCCCAAGAAGGAAAGGGTATAGGGTTGGTGGGCAGCCAGCCGGTGTCTGATACAACACTAAGATTGACTCGTCCTCTGGCTTCTGTCAGGATACAGGTAGCCCAAGTAGATGGAAAGAGCATCTGGCCTTCCTTCCCTTATTAAACCTCAAAGAGCTTAACAGGCATGGACAGTGAAATAAATTGTTATGAAGTTGGCAATTAATTAATAGAATTAGGCCCATGTAAGTACCAGGTTATAGGTTATTCAGCACTACTGTGACATGGGAGTGATGGCAGCTAGGCAGGATTCTGTGGCAATTATAGGAGATGATTTTTCTAAACTCAATGGTCCATCTGCCCATCCATCCAGCCATCCATCCACTCATCTAATAAGCCTGCATGTGGGCCCTGTGCCAGCATCTAGGGGGTACAGAGATACTCAGGAGGTGCTCACAGTCCAGTGAGGAAGAAAGAATTGGATGTGCCTAGGTCAAGATATGTGCTCTTATCAAGGAGAAAATAGATTAAAAACCTGGGAAGTTAAAAGGTTTTCTGAGGAGGAGACATCTGAAGTAGATTCAGATAGATGCATCAGTAGAATTTTCTAGGCATGGAAGGGGAAAGGGATTCTAGACAAGGGAAATAGCTTATGCAAATATCCAGAGGAATGGAAGAGTGTGGTTTGTTCCAGAAATGGCAAGAAACTCAGTGTGGAGAGAGATGGGCCTGAAAAGATGGGTTTATCGGAAGTTGTGATGATCTTTACATGGAAGACATAGGAGTTTGGAATTTACCTGGAGGCCCGTGCTTCTCAAAATGGGGGACATGTGTCGCCAGGGGTACCCAGTGGTATGCCAAGAGGTATGTGGATGTGAATGTGGATGAAAACTTTCTTTATTGCCTCCCTTGATGGTAAGCAATCTAATGATTTTTGAGAAGTCCTGGGAAGGGTTTCTTTCCATCTTGGTGGGCCAATGTCTAGTCTTAAACCAATCCCGTGATCAGTAGAATGCGGTGCTTTGCTTGACTTGGGCTGAGCCATGTGCTGTACTCCTTGAGCGTTGGTGGGTGGGTTGGGGCGTGTATGGGGTTGCCTACCCAAAGCTCAAGGGCTGAGAGAAGAGAAGTCATGTCTCCTCACAGGAAAATCCAGACATGGGACAGAAAACGGGGGAATGGCTGCCAGGTAGGCTACCATAGTCTTCCTACTATATAGGTGAAAAAAAAATGGATGACTATTTTCCCTGGAGCTACCAATTGCAATAGAGAGTGAGTCAGGTATGAGAGATGGAAAAAAATTTTCAGTTTTCAGTTCTTGAAATGGTAGGAGGACCAAAAGAATCAAGAGAGGGCTGCTTTTACTAGGTAGAAGCAGGTGGGAAGCTGGGAGGCCAACTCCTTCACCTCCAGCCTTTGACATAGAAACCAAGGCCCCATCCTGCTTCCCCTCAGGCTCCTGGTCTGGGTGGCTCCGAGGCAAAGCCATTGGCCTCACTGTGGTCACCATAATTGTGTCAAGTCATGAACCCACAGGCCTGAGTCAGGAAGGCCCTGCCACAAAGCAGATAAGCGAGGCTGGTAAGTAAGCGCCCCACACCTCACATCCTGCGTAACAAATGGTTTTAGGGGAACCACAAAGCCCAGGGCAGACCCTGCTGGGCTGCTTGTGGGAAAGCCAAGATCACTGTCTACAGACCCTGAGGCCCAGGACAGAGGGATTATTTATGAGGCTTCTGTGTGGTGGATGTGGTAGGAAGAGTCAGACCTTGAAATCAGACAGGCCAGGTTGAGATTCCAGTTGTGCACTCATCACCTCTGAGTCCCGAGGCAAGTGACTTTACCCCTGAATCAGTTCCCTCACAGGTACTTGGGGATGACAGGGCCTACCCTTTGGGGTTGTAAGGATTCAGTAAGACAACACAAGTAAAGCACCTGGCATGAGGGGTGGCACAGAGCAAGGGCTCAGGAAATGCCAGTCCGCTCCACAGTAATGGCGGACACTTGAGAGGAGTTACAATGTCCCAAAGCCTTCCCTCGCATTATCTCATTTAATTCCCACCACTGGAGGAGGTGAGTGGCATTATTATTCCCCCCTTAGAGAAAAGAATGGGATCAAGCTGTTGCCCCGGGTTACAGGGCTAGTAAGCAGAGAGCTGGATTTACCCTCGGGCAGCTGGGGGTCTAAGGAGACGGAGAAAGAATGGCTTTTCCACACTGACGGAAGCAGCTGGAGATGATACCTGGGAAGGGCTGCCCTGGCCTGCAGTTGGTGCCGACGGCCCCTTCTCCTCAGCGAGTGGAACTAGCTGCAAATCAAGCTTTGAGTTTCTGGCAGCTTCGAGCTGTCCCAGCTGAATGGAGCACAGGAAGTAAAGGGAGAACGTAAAAGGTACAAGGCACCCATTAAAAATTTATGGCCACCATCTAATTTTAGAGCTTTAATTTTTCAGTTTAAAAAAGCTACCGTGCGTGCTGCCAAACGATGAAAGCAACAGAACAGTGCGGGCAGAAAGGGCCCTCTGTCTAAGTCTGACGCTGTGAAAACGTCCAGTGGGGGAAACTTCTTTTTTTTTTTTTTAAAGATTTTATTTATTTATTTGTCAGAGAGAGAGAGAACACAAGCAGGGGAAGGGGCAGAAGGAGAAGCAGACTCCCCACTGAACAGGAGCCCGACACGGGGCTCGATCCCAAGACCCTGGGATCATGACCTGAGCTGAAGGCATAGATAGGATTAACCAACTGAGCCACCCAGGCATCATGAAACCTTCTTAGTATTAAATTACCCCGTTACAGCCCCTTCATTTTAGACCAGAAACTCTCCCGAATTTACATTGGGAAATGCTGAAGGCTGGCCTAGGAACATTCTGAAAAATTGTAGTGAGGGCATTAACTGCAGGGTCTCTTGTGTATTTTCAGCAGCACTGGGAATACCAGATTTCACATAACCCTGGGGTTCAGTGGCTCCCCCCCCACCCCCAACACACACACACACACACACACACACACACATACACACACCCCGCGAGTGAAACAGCAAAGGATGGAGAACCCACTGTCAGGAGCCAGATTGGCAACTTCTCGCCATTGGAGTGATACATTGCTGCCCTGGCTGAACTAACAATTGTAATAATAATAACAGTTAACATTTATGCCGCAGACACTATGCTCCAGTAGCATCTTCTTTTAAGGTCACAATGTATCTTTATCATGACGTTGTCAGAGCCTATCTGTAATAATAACAATACTAGCTAACATTTACTGAATAATTACTGTGCTTACTTTACCTCCATTATCACTTTCATCTTCAAAACTTCAAAACGATGCCTTGATGCCTTTATTCTCCATTGTACAGATAATAAAACAGGTTTAGGTAGTCAGTAAGTGGCTGAGCTGGACTGCAGACTCATAGGTGCCTGAACCGAGAGCTCGAGGTCTTACCCACTGTGGCTATTGCCTCTCAGAGAAGCCCCAGAGGGATGGAAAGGACAAGGGGAGGACGGACCGAGACCCAGGTTGGGATAAGAGGGAAAAGATGTTTCTGTGATTGCACAGAGACAGCAAGACCAGGAAGGGACCATGGCTGCTGGGTACATGACCGACGGGGTGGCTCTCCTCCCTGGGCCTGGCAAAGCACGGGCTTTGCTCCAGTAGCCACGTCCATCCGTAGAACTTCTCATGCCAACTCAGATACCTGGTGAAGGGGATACCTAGGGCTAATGGGAACAGAGGGGTGAACTGGGGCCGTACTGGGCAAACCACGGCATGGGTCGTTCTGCTTTGCCCGCTACCTTGCAAACTGATATGAGAAGATCAACACATTACAAGTGAGTTTCAGCACAAAGTCTCACCCTGGGCACCGCTGGAGCGCCCTGTTAATGAAAGTGTGGAGTTGTGGGGTACAGCTGCGAGAACCCAGCACCAGATAGCAGGCATTTAACTGTTGGCTGCCTTTTTTCTTTTTTTTAATCTTTTAAGGTTACATGCCTTATCTTGACACTGGATCATTTCTTCTAAATCTACCAAATTTTGCAGATTTGCCTTCTGGAATCTATGAAGCTTTTCTGAGCTTCCTCCTTTAATAAAAGGGGGGAAAATTAAGTAGTCTGTTGTATACAGCCACAGCCTGTCGTCTCGGTGAGACTCCCATGTATATCTGTGAACACACGCACACACACACACAGACGTAATATTTACTTACCTTGGAATTATTTACTTGTCTTCAGAATACTAATTGTAAAAAATGTGTTTATATCATTGGATAACTAGGAGTTCCTTATTTCTGCCTAAGGACCTGAAGTTTCAGTTTCAATGTATTTTTAAAGTATATTTTTAATTTTGAAAAATAATGCACAAATATGATATCACTTTAAAAGATTCGAACAATATAGAAGGGACATTGGAGAAAATGTGAAAAATCCCCCCTTATATAACCCATCCTTCAAGAGGCTCTCCTTCCCACTCACCCCACTCCACGCCCCCGGAACATAATAGTTTATCACCGCCATCCTTTTTCTAACTGGATATAGTCGATAGCTTATTGTGCAAAAAAAATCTAAAAATCTTTTTTGAAAACTCCTCCCGTCATACAAGCGTTGTAGTCTAAGAAGAGAAAAATGGCTGTGTTATAAAGCAAGGCTGCTTCTCTGAACCCCCAGACAACTTTTACCTCAGTTTCCCTTTGGCTTATGGGTTGAATGTGGCTTTTGACTTGCTGAAGTTGTCTCTGGGTCACCTTTGGAATGAAGGAAAGAGCCTGGGATTGAATCCCAGCGGGGTCACCATTTAACTATGCCTTGGGCAGATTGTGTGGTCTTTGCCCCTTCGCAGGAGTCGAGAGCCACGATGCTAGAGCCATGCTGCCTGGGTTCAAATCCCCACTTCACCACTTACTCAGTGGTTAGCTCTCAAAAAGCCTCTTGACCTCCCAGAGCTTTAGTGACCTCATTTGTGAAACAGGGATAATGATAGTATTTACCTCTTAGGGTTGTTGTAAGGACAAAATAAGTTAATTCGCTAATACACGCATACTGTGTGCTCGATAAATATCAGCTATTTTTTATTACACTCCTATGCATATAGAATTCAGCTATGAGTCTATAAGCAGGTGATAAATATCCTGCCTGAGGAGCACAGATGAGGGCAATCAAATTATTACAAGCTAAGAAGACAGCGACAGCCTTAAAAATCCTTGCAGAAATTCTCATCACCAGGGTCTACACAAAATTCTTCTCCTAAAAAAAAAAAAAAAAAAAAAATTCTGCTCCTACTCAAAACACAGAACCCTCAACGACGCCTCTGTGTCATCAGCCACCCTGTTGATTCCTTCTTTCACCTTCAGAGTCCCCCTCATCCCTAGCTCCTTCCTTGTAGTCCCACCGCCCCCGCCAGGCCAGGGTCACACGACCTCACGCGCCCACCACCGCCTTTCCTTGCATTCTAGGCCTGGCAGTCAGGTCGGGTCCTAAATTGGCACTTGGAGCATCGAACACCCACAAAGAAAACTTCACCTGTATCAACTAAGTCCCTTGTGGATTACAATGACATTCAAAATCCCTTGTCAGGGTTATTGTCAAGCCCTTCCCTCAAAACAGCCTCCCCACCATTCTCTAAATGTGTCTTCCATTATCTCTGCTTTGAGTCAACACATTCCAGTTTCTACTGGGATGTGGGTAAGATGCTGGACAGAGGGTTGGATTAGAAGATGTTTAACATCCTTTCCGGTCCTCTAGACCATTTGTTGATGGTCTGCAACTCTGAATTCAAGCACTTAGCACTAAGTTTTACATTTATTAGCTCATTTAATTCTGACAATTTTATGAAGGAGGTAATATTATTATCCTGTTTCACAGATGAGAAAGCTGAGTCTCGGAGAAGACAAATGTTGGATGCAAGCTTACCCAGCCAAGAGGGAGAGCACCTGACCACGGAGTCTGCCCTTGGTGTGGGGGGCTCCCTCCCCCAGCTTCCCTGAGCCTACACGACACATTTCCAGGTCTGTCCTCCACCCCCACTCTCAGCCCTTTGTTTTCTTCCTAATACATCAACAGGTGAGAATAAAATGTGAGTGGTTCCTCCCCGGGGTTGCAAACCATCATCACCAGAGCACAAGCACGTGGATCCCACTAGAGCCTGGAATCCGCATTTCTGCATTACGTATTCTAGAAGGTGCTGGCAAAGAGTCTGACAGATCTGGTTAGGGAGCTCTGCCCAGGGACCACCCAGTGGAGTCAATGGCTCCCTACCTAGTCAGTTTAACCCGGTTTTGTGGACTGCATTTTATCCCTCTGTTTTTCTAGAATGCTGACAATAGAAGCACAGCTGTGTGCTCACAGGAAATATAAGTATTTTCAACAGCACAGAATTGCGGTGCACTTGGAGGTTTTCGGGTGCAGCCATAAGCAGACTTTTCAGTCCTAAATAAATGGGTCCCCTGCTTCCTGCTCCGTCACCTAACTTCTGCATAGTGGCTGACTTCCGGAGCTCAACTCCCTGACAGTCAGTTGGAAGGAGGCAAAAGGAAACCTTATAATTTATAGTAAGCAGACATCAGTTTTATGGTTTGTTTTTTTCCCCTGGCTTGTTTAAAATACCAGGCCCACTTGAAACAATAAAATCTTGTATAGTTTTCCCTTATAAGAAATTTCCTAGGTATTTACCAAAATCCTAGAAAAATACATATTTGTTCATATACAATTCCCATGAGAGAGAAATATTTACAAAATTTGCTTTGGGCAGTGATGCTACAAGAATATTAGAAAGTATTGACTTTATCACCAAGCGAATCCTTTCTCTAATTTTTTTTAAGATCACAATAGATTTGAAAAGCTAGGGCAATAGGAAAACACCTTTGTTTTAAACAAAAGCTACCTTTCTCAGAAAGAATAGAGTTATTAAGGTGGAAAATCAGGTTCATTTCAGCTTTACTAATAATATCTGAAATGAAATAATGTTACAAATCTCCCCTCCAACCTTGTGGCTAGACACCTGGAATATTTATTTATTTCCCTTCTGGAGAAAATAAGGGTGGATGTTACCTTTAGACTACATACACATTTCATTAATGAATGCAAGGAAAATGATTCTGGCTGCATTTAAATTAAGGCCCAAGCATGTAGAATTTAAGAGATCTGACCTTAAAAACGAAGAAAATATTATTGTAATTACTCCATTTGCTAAAAACAAATGATGTGGCATTTGAATTTAAGACTTCTATCAAAAGCAGCTGAGCGTCTAATCAGTTCACACCTTTCCATTTTAACGGAGTTGAGGTTGAGCCATTGCATTTACAATTATCCAGGCTGACTTCATCCCTTTGAAATGACTTAAAAAGATTAGCATTCATGGATTATTTATTAGCTCCTCGTGAATGTATTTCCAAGAATGGAAACAACATCTTGCATCAAAGTCTAGTTTCCAAGTTTAACTCTTTTAATTAACAGCACGACTACCCGTTGTTGCAAAAGGCGTCTGAAGTCACCGGACGTTTTGTCAGGCTCTTTTCCTCCGTGTCTTTAGGAGCCGTCTTTGGCCCTTGCCGGCTCAGAGAGAATGCTAATCCGGGTCCTGGCACCCCCGGCTGCCCCAGAAACACGGCAGCGAGGACAGCAGGCTGCGGGAGAGGCCCCGGCTCCCGGCCCGGCCTGCCGGAGCTCTCACTAATAGGGAACGCCTGTCTCGGGCTCCGCGGAGAGCTCGGTGACACTGTGGCACTGGCAGTTTAACCCAAACACACTTTCTGCCTAGATAACGAGCGCGTCACGCACGAGTCCCTGACAGCAACGGCAGAGGGGCTCGGGTTGGAGGCGGTGCTCGCCGCCCGCGGCCTATCTGCCATCTGAAGCCCTTCAGCGCCATGGGAGTGGGACCCCCATCCACGCAGTGCGGGCCACGCCGCCTCGCAGGCCCGCAGGGGACAGCAGATCCGCTCCGGGCCTGGTGCACAAGTCCAGCCAGGCCCTCTGGTGAAAGCTGACGCACGCACCCGAGGAACTAAGGTTCTGGGAAGAGAAAGCAGAAGGAGAGAGAAATCAACAACTGTTCTGGAGGCCTGGCTCCTGCTAGAATCTCCTCTGGAAAAGCAAGGAAGGAGTGATGGTCAAGGCCGCCTGGCCTTTGTCTGATGAAGTCCTGATTCTTCCGTATGCCGTCCGTGTAGAGGCTGAATGTATTTTGCTATGTTGTTGTTGTTTTTTTAATCAATGATAAAACAGATGAATATAACCTCATGCTGCGCTTCCAGAAAATCTGATAATGCAAAATTTACAAAGTGTACAAATGATAGCTGGTTACTTGTTTTGCAAATCTTGTTTTAAAGAACACTTCTGGAAAGTCCTGCTGGAACAGTGCCACCCCTATGACAGCCAAACCATACTCTGACTTATGAAAAGTCTATTGACACAAAGAGGCATCTCTACTATACAAAATAGCACCCACCTGTAACCTCTCCCCTCGAGAACAGGTTGGAGACATCCAATAGAACAGGACCATTTTATAACACGTCTCCCGTCTTGGTATGAAATATCTGAGATCCATGTTGAAGCAAACTTGCATAATGAAAATTTGTCTTTACTGAGGTAAAAATTGATTCACATAATTTAAAATACAGAACTGAAATAACATGGTTACAAAATTATAATTCTTATTATCATTGTCATTTTTACTAAGTGCAAGGAATAAAAATTGGACTGATCACAAAGAAGTCTTGAGGGTAAGAATTGCTATTTTGGAGAAAATAAGAACCAACCCAGAACTCGTGAGAAAAGCGTCATTCATTCATTCATTGTCGCTCCATCAGCAGCTATCTCTTCCAGGGGCACAGTGAGGAGACATTGTGTCTGGGGATACACAAATGCGGCCAAGGTGGGTCTTGACCTCAAAATGTCTCTAGTCTAATGAGAAAGAGAAAACAGGTCCCCGTCGAACTATTATACAGGATAGGATATAATAAATGCAAAAGGCACGGTGAAAGGAGTTGCGTCCCACTGGCAGGTGATACTTGACTGGCTTTGGGCCGTGGGGGAGCAAGTAGTGATGAGGAAAATCCCAAGGACCCTTTGGTAGAGAAGGCCCAGTGAATTCTGTAAAATAATCCGTATCTGTGAATATGGAGCAAGAGAGAAGGGCTTGTGTGTTTGCCTGCCTCGCTGGGTGAGCAAATGACCCCACAGTCCTCTTGGTTTTGCTGCTGACTCTCTGTCCTTGGGCAAGACATCTATGGGCTTTGGGCTATTTTTATAAAATGTAGTGACTCTAACAAAGAAACTTCTGGATGGAATTCCAATATATATCATTATAGAGAAAAATTACAAATGTAGGAACATGAGAAGAAAAAAATTAGAAAATATCACCTGTAATTCTAATACTCACTATTAATATCGTGCAGGGCATTCCTCTGGACTTTTCTATTTGTATATCTATCTCTGTATACTTTTTAATTGTCATGAAAACCATACCACATTGCGTTTATCATCTTAACCATTTTTCAGTGTGCAGTTCAGTCGTAAGTGTAGTCACACGTTGTGCAATAGGTCTGTGTAACTTTTTCATCTTACAAAACTGAAACGCTGCGCCCCCTGGACTCTAATTTCCACTTCCTCTGTCTTCCCCCACCCCGCCCTTTGTACCTTCTGTGTCTATGATTTTGACTATTCTAGATACTTCACATGAATGAAATTGTACAGCACTTGTCCTTTTGCATCTGACTTATTTTGCTTAGCATCTTCGAGGTTCATCCATGTTGTAGCATGTGACAACATGTCCTTCCTTTTTCAAGGCTGTGTAGTATTCCACCACATGTATGTACTATGTTTTCTTTATTCATCTGTCAATGGATACCTGGGTTGCTTCCAGCTCTAGGTTATCGTGAGTAATGTCTGGAACATGGACGTATAAATATCTCTTTGAGATTCTGCTTTCAATTCTTTTGTATATATACCCAGAAGTGGAATTTCTGGATCATATGGTAGTTTTCTTTTCAATATTTTAAGGAACTACAATACTGTGTTTTCCACAGCAGTTGTGCCATTTTGCATTCCCACCAATAGTGCTCAGGTGTTTTAATTTCTCCACATCCTTGCCAACGCTTATGTTCTGTTCTTTTGATAGTGGCTGTCCTAATGGGTGTGAGGTGATATCTCACTCTTGTTTTGATTTGCATTTCTCTCTCCTAGAGTGATTGCTACAGTGGAAGAAGAAGTCTCTTTGCCAGGGAGAGCCAGGCTCAGGAGCCAAAATCTGGGTTCGGAGTCTGTGTCATAGCTTTGATGTTGGCTCACACTCAACACAGCATCATCACTTCTCTTTGCCACCCAGTCGGAGACTAATACCCGCCCTGCCTCTGTTTTCCGTCTTACCACTAAAGAGTTTGGGCTAATCTTCAAGGATAACAAAGCTATTAACTCTGTTCCGAAGATCCAGTCGTGTATAAACACAGGGTACTATGGGCAACTTGTCAAGATCTCCTTAAGGTCCCAGAACAAGGCAGGACCCTGAAGTCTCATCATAGTAAATATTATGAGTGACTCACTCGAAATCCTATGGTGACATCTATCTTAAAATATAAACCACGCTGAACCGAGCACTTATCACTTTATCTGCGCTGGGAGTCCGACCATATGTCTCTGCTCTTCCCCTTCAACGACTAGGAACAAATTCAGAGTTTTGAGTTTCAACTGTTTCATTCCTGTAGCTACGAAGACTATAACGGATTAAATAAGATGAAGCAAGCGGCCATACTTCTTGTAAAGTTATCCCCAGAGATAAATGTACAATGTTGTTTCGGAGGCTGTGGTGGTGTCTGCCGTGTAACTAAGGTTGACAGACTGCCTGCATGTGGGTAGCTGTCTCCTTTCCAGCTGTGACCAACTGAATTATATCACCTGTCCCGTTTGATGTATTAGGATATGCCCAAGCTCGAGATGCATGTTGCTGCAATAGGGAAATTAATGTCCACCACTGGAGGCAATTAATAATGATTAGGAGCAAAACAGCGGGGTTAAATCTGTGCATTTAACAGAGTGTTCATACACTTTTATACTATAGTTCAGTCTAGTTGTTCAGAGGGGGAAAAAAAAACCTTTTGGGGGACTAGAACAATCTTATCTTAATTAACATGTATACTTAGATGAAATGTCAAAGTCGCTTCAATGAGACATGTTTATTCATTATTTACTTAACCCTCCCTTCCTGGGGTTAGAGAAAAACATGGCACAAAAAGTAGAATACTAAGGAGAGAAATGCTCGGATTCAGCTGGACAGCTAGTGGAACTCCTGCCCTTTTTGAACGACTACATTTGACGCGTTGATTGGGGTGAGAAATTCTCACCTCTTTTATTTTATGATTATGCAGTTAATACACTAAAAAAAAAGCAGCAAATTGGCACACCATAGATTTGCAATGGTTGGTTTAGTGCAACTCTATAAAATCTGCATGTAAAATACTTAGCGGTGGGTAACTAATTTCTGTTTGGTGACATCTAGATATAAATTTGAGTATTAGAAATTTAAACCGAACAAGGGATTTTACCTGAAAAATGCAGAAAGCATTGAGAGCAGATTAGTTATAAATCTATAAGATGCAAGAGCTTACCCAGTATTGATGTACGGAAGCACACCTGTACCTCTGAGTAGGCATTTCTGTCACCACGTATTAGTCTAAAGCGTACACAACACAAATATTCATTGATCAGATATTTTATGAGGAAATTTCATTAACTAGATTAAAATGTAATTGGCCACCAGCTGGACTTTATAGCCCCAAGAAGATTATATATTTAAGTGATAATGCAATTCTCATTAATTAAAAACTAGGAGATAAAGGTCTTGGAAAACTTCAAAGCCATATTTCATTATGATGGAATCTAAAAATAGAGACTCTGAAATGATTCCTTCACTGTGAACCCGCAATGGCTACGGTGACATCGAAGTTCTGTTCACAGCCTGAGCTCACGAGGCAGCCCGAGGCTCATGGGGATGGCTCCTCCTAGATTCCTTGAACTCCTCCTTCATTGTGTGCTCAAGAGTGTCTCAGGCTGCATAATCTCAAAAGAGACTCAATTGAAATAAAAAAAATCAGTCAGTCATCAGTCCTTTGGCTAACTGAACCCCGGATATCCAGATATTGGATATAACTAAATATTTGATTGAAGTTTAAGTGCAAATATAAATATTTGGCACCGTTTTTTCTGGTGGCCATTTATCACCCTATGATTCAATGTTCATACAGTAGTTCAGTTTCAACAATTCATTCATTTTTTTATTAAGGAGTCTTCACAATTGTTATTTATCTATTTACCTCAAACTCTCACCATGGCTAAGCAGGGCTAAGTTTCAGGGACAGGATAAGCCTGCTGTTATCAATGAATCACATCACCTTGACTACATTACTTTTATTTTTTTTTAGGAATCTGTTCATTCCACAGGCATTTTTTTTAAAGGTTTTATTTATTTATTTGACAGAGAGAGAGGCAGAGAGAGAGGGAACACAAGCAGGGGGAGCGGGAGAGGAAGAAACAGGCTTCCCAGTGGAGCGGGGAGCCCGATGCAGGGCTCGATCCCAGGACCCTGGGATCATGACCTAAGCCGAAGGCAGACACTTAACGACTGAGCCACCCAGGCGCCACCCACAGGCATTTTTTGAGTACTAACTGTATTAAAGCACTCTGCTGGATGATCGATCACAAACATAAAAAACAAAACCACAAGGAGACCGCTCCCAAACTCACCAGCTTTGACTAAGTGTGGACTTTGAACTAGGTATTCTCCGTTCATTTGCATAAAATTATAAGGTAAGCATTCTTCCTCTTCACATTTGGAAATTGAGTCTTGGGGAGATCACTTTGACCTGTCCAAGGTCACACAGTGGTGATGGCAGAGGTGGGATTCCAACCTTGGCCTTCTGTTCTCAGGGTCCTGGGGTCTTGCCTCCACAGAGCAGCAATCTCTTCAGGAGCTGGCCGACCCAATAGCAGGTCAAGAGGTTATGTGCTCACAGCCCCTCTGTGCCAAAGATCAGTTTCTCAGTCAATCATTTCTGGAAAGTCACAGATTAATTGAGTCTGCTCCAACGGTCAGATAATGCTGGTACTTAAGGTGCAGCTGCCCGTCGTGCCACCACATGAAGGCAGTGCTTGACCTTCACAATGGCCCTAGCCTCTCCCCTTGACCCACTGCTCTAGCTTCTCAGCTTCCCCATGGATGCTCAGCTTCCTAGTCATGTCCTCCCTGGTGTTGGCAACAGGTTGAGCAATTCTTTGACAGCTTGATGAACTCGAGCTGTCCACTCAGCTTGCTGTTCTGCGCTCTCCTCTAGTTTTGGTATCCCATGTAGGGGAAGATGACAGTCATTGCTCACCAGCCTACTGCTAGAGGACCCACCTGGTGTGGAAACTTCAGGCTCCTCTGCCCTTCCCGACCTTGCCAAGGAGGAAGGAGCAGATGACCCCAGAAGACAAGCGCACTGGTTCTTACACTTGGGGTGTGTCATAATCTTCTGGGGACTTACTAAAAGTATAGATAACTGAACCTTTCTCTAAGCTTCCTAAATCTATAGGAGTGAGTTTTCACCCAATTCCCAGGTGATGAAGATACACACTGAAATGAAACGAGATCATGGGTGAATGTGCTTAGCACAGAGCCTGGCACCTTAGAGGTGTCACTCAATGGTGGCCTATTATCTATTGCTGCATAACAAATCACCTTGAAACTGGACGGAACAACTAACACTTATTACCTCATGCTTTCTACGGGTCAGGAAGCCAGGAGTGGCTTAGCTGTGCGCCTCTCCCTAGATGTCTCTCATGAGGTGCTGTCAAAGTCTACAGTTGGTTAGGGCATCAGTCACCCCATAACTCATCTTGTGCTAAAGGATTTGCTTCCAGGCTCCCTCACATGATTGTCACTTGGCCTTAACTCCTTACAGGCTGTTGTTGTGAAGGCCTCAGTGCCTCACAACATCACATGGGTCTCTCTCCAGGGCCAGCAACAATATGGTAGCCTACTTTCACTAGGGTGAGTATTGAAGAAGAAAGAGAACTCAAGACAGGGGTCATAGTCTTCCTAACATTCAGAGTAACATCTTATCGATTCTGTCATATTCTATTTTTTAGAAGAGAGTCCATGCTCAAGGTATTACTTGAGGCCATGGATGCTCACAGGCAGGGATTATTGGAGGCCATCTTAAAGTCCACCCACCAACGTGGCCAGTTTCTCTTCAGTTTAGGGAGTTGGGGCCAGTCAGTGGGACTCACCAGGAGAAATATTATTCAAGGTTATTGGAGAAGGACAAACGTCAGCCTGTAATCTGGAATGCTGGTATCAGTTACATCCTCTGGACATCAGTTACAATGGCCTTGACATTTTTAGTTCATCCATCCATCCATGCATCCATTTATCCACCCATCAAATAATAACTTATTGTTCATTCCCTTCTGTGCCAGGTGCTGCTCTGGACACTGGAGTTACAACAGTGAAAAGCCTGGACACTGAGCCCACCTTCAGTGGTTTCAACAGTTTATTGGAGGGGGTAAACAAGGAAATAGGCAACCACATGAGGAGACAGCAGCTCTGCCAAGCCCTGCCAGAGTGTGATGGCAGCCCAGTGTAGAGACTGTCTGCTCGAGTTCAGGGGCTGGCCAGGGAAGGCTTCCAGAAGGAGGTGATATTTAGGCTGAGACATGAGGACAAGAAAAGTTTTGTCAAGTGGAGTGCAGTCTATGCAGGACTGGGAGGAATGGGAGAAGCATGAATTTTTCCAGATTTCAGGTGGAAGTCAGAATAAGCATTCCTCAAGTGAGGTTAAGTGAAGGTCAGAATGGGCCCCTGGGGATATTTATAACATTTCCAAAAGTGTAATGGAACTTGAATAAGGCATGTAGGCCAAAAAAGAAGCTTGTTTTCCATGGCCTTGGTTTCTTAACTAGGAATTTTAGTCAATTTCCAATGAGTGTGATTATTAATATATTTGAATTCATTATTCTATCTTTATCTTATTTTGTGATTCTGGTAGAGTTTCATAAGCATAATTTGGGTTGTCATGTGCTAATCAAAAGTTCTCACTGACAATTTCATGTCTTTGATTAATAAAAATGGGAATGAGAATTAATTAATGCACTTTGCTTTTTCTCAATTCCCTTTACTATTTTTTACTTTATTTTATCTTACATAAGGCTTATATCTCTGTAAGTGGTCTTAAAAGCCTCAGTAGACTGAGGCAGGATATAAATAAACACATACATAAAATTCTTACTAAATATATTAAAAGAGTCTAAGACCATCAAATCAGATTTGAACTAAAAAAGAACATACAACAGAAAAAAAAAACAAAAAACAAAAACGAAACTCCAGCCAAGTTGTGTTTATAGTTGATTTCCATAAAATATAAGAAATGGAAACTTCAAAGCAAAAGAAAGAAAAAAATTCAACAGCTATATTCATTGTGAAAAGGATTTGACTACAAGAAACAGAAAACTCTAAATGACAGTAGTTTAAACAACATAGAAATTTACTTTTTCTCTCCTATAGGTTGGTGTCTGAGGCATTCCCTCCTATCGGAAACTTAGACTTTTTCCATCTCATGGTTCCATATTAGGTTGATTTGAACACTAGGTCCAAGATGGCAGCATCTGCGTTCCAGGATGCAGAATGAAGGGAGGATGAAGAAGAAGAAATGACACATCCTGTATTACAACTTAAGGTGGATTCTTGGAAGCTGTTTACAACTCATCTATTTTCATCTCTTTGGCCAGAACTTAGTCATGTGGCCACACCTAGCTGCAAGGGATGCTGGGGAATGTAGTCTTTACTCAGGAGTCCAAGTCTCCAGCTAAAAGTAGGAGAGAGGAAGAATCATAACATAAAAGATGGGGAGAACAAATTGGAGGAACAACTCTATCACAACAGGCACATAGGAACCAAAAGAGAACTAGCATAATAATATCAGATAAAATAGACCTTAGGTGAAAGGCGCTACTGTAAGTAAGTGTTAGTACATATTTTTAAAAAGATTTAGTTCACTAGGAACTTGTATGAACTTAGCAAAAAAATTTCAAAATATGTAGAACAGGGGCCCCTGGGTGGCTCAGTGGGTTAAGCATCAAACTCTTGATTTTGGCTCAGGTCATGATCTCAGGGTTGCGAGATAGAGCCCTGCATTGGGCTCCATGCTAGGTGTGGTGCCTGCCTGAGATTTTCTCTCTCTTCCTGTCTGTCTGCCCCTCCCCCCCAATATAAAACACGAATTGACAGAATATAAAAAGAAATGACAAACTGTCATTGAGGGTGACATTCACTGGTTGATAAATTAAGAAAAGAAAAAATAAGACTACAGAAAAATTGGACATAAGATTAATCAAATGGACATACATCAATAGTATTTCTAATAACCAGAGAATAGAGGTTATTTTCAAGCACGCAGAAAACAATGATGGAATTCTGAACATCTTATAAGCCAAAAGCAAGTGCTGACAAATTTCAAATAATTGTTATTTACTGACAACAATGAAATTAAATTACAAATAAATTACAAAAAGATAATTTCTAAAAATCCATTTGTTTTGAACATTTAAGGAATATGGTTTAAAGTACCCATGGTTACTCATGGTTCTTGGTGAAAATAAGAAGATGCTCAAAATGAAAAAAAATAAATATATAAGAGAAATATTATCAATCAAACTTGTGGAATGAAGAACTAGCAGTATCTAGAATATATAAAGAACTCTCAAAGCTCAACAGCAAAATCAAACTAATCAATTGGAACATGGGCAAATGAAGTGAAGAGATATTTTACTGAAAAAGATACACAGAAGGAAAATAAGCACATGAAAAATGTTTACCATCATTAATCTAGGGAAATGCAAATTAAAACCGCAATGAGTTATCGCTACAATCCTATCAGAATGGCTAAAATTAAAAAAAAAGTAACGACCACACCAAATGCTCGTAAAGATGCAGAGAAGCTGGATTGCTCACACGGTGCTGGTAGGAATGTGAAATGTACGACAGCCACTTCAAAGAAACAGTTTGGCAATTTCTTTAAAAAAAAACTAAACATGCAACTACCATATGACCCAACAATTGCAGTCCTGGGCGTTTATCCCAGAGAAATGAAAACTATGTTCACAAGAAAACCGTATGCCAATTCACACAGCCGCTTTATTGGTAATGGCCAAAAAAGAAACAACCCAAATATCTTTCAGTGGGTCAATGGTGGAACAAACCTGGTACATCCATGCAATGGAATAGTATTCAGCAATGAAAAAGAGCAAGTTTTGATTATTGATACATCGAATAGTCTAGACACATCTTCAGAGAGTTACGATAAGTAAAAAAAGCCAATCCCCAAAGGTTACATACTGTGTAATCCCACTTATATCACATTCTTGAGAGGACAAAATTAAACAAATGTGCAACAGATTAGTTGTTGCCAGGAGTTAAGGAGACGGTGGGGGCAGGAAGGAAACTAGATGGCCATGAGAAAGGCAACGTGAAGAACCCCTTCAGGGATGGAAAGATTCTATGCCTGGGCTGTGTCAACGTTGATATCCTGGTTGTGATATGGTGCTGTAGTTTTGTAAGATGTTACGACTGGGGAAACTTGACAAAGGGTAGAGGTGCTCTCTTTGGATTATTTCTTACAACTGTATGTGAATCTATAATCATCTCAAAATAAAGGGTTTAATTTTTTTAAGATTTATTTATTAGAGAGAAAGAGCAGGGGGAGGGGCAGAGGGAGAGGGAGAGAGAGACTCTCCAGCAGACTCCCTGCTGATTGAGGAGCCTGATGCAGGGCTTGGTCCCACCACCCTGAGGTCATGACCTGAGCGGAAACCAAGAGTCAGACACTCAACTGACTGAGCCACCCAGGTGCCCCAAAAAGGGTTTAATTTTTGAAAATCTTGTGGGATGCAGTGAAAGTGGTATTTTCATAAAGATAAACATATATTAGAGAAAAGAAAGGCTTAAGATTAATGATATAAGAAATTAGAAAAAATAACAGTACAATAAACTCAAAGTAGAAGAAAGGGAATATTAAAGAGCAGAAATTAATGAAATAAGAACAACAGAAATACCCCAGAGAGGGCTAACCACACGAAAAAGTGGTTCTTCACAAAGACTGACAATGTGGGCAAATCCCTGGCAAGACTCATCTCGAAAAGAGAGAGATGCAAATCAACAATGTTAAGAATAAGAAAAAAGAATAAGCTCTAGGTGTAGCAGAATGAAGAGAATATTTTAGACAATTCTGTGCCTACACATTTGAAAATATAGGTAAAGTTGACAGATTTCTAGAAAAACATAACTGACCAAACTACTTTTGATAAAGGAGGAAATCTAGTTAAATAACCATTAACATGTTTTCACAAGGAAAACTTCAGGCCCACCAAACTTTCAAGAAATAAATTATTTTTAGGTTACACAAGCTTTTCTCAAGGAATTAAAAGAAAGAAAGAAAGAAAGAAAGAAAGAAAGAAAGAAAGAAAGAGGAAGGAGGGAAGGAAGGTAGGAAGGAAATACTTTTTAAGTAATTTATTGAGGCTAGTATAATCTTGATATCAAATCTAGATAAAGACAGATCATGATCTATAAATACTAAATAAAATAAAAGAAATAAAATAAAACAAATTCTTTAACAAATAAGAGATTGAGTAGAGTTTGCTCCAGAAATTCACCAATGGTTCGATATTAGGAAAAATTATTACTTTAATTTACCGCATCAAGAGATTAAAGGAGAAAAAACACACGATCATCTCAATAGGTATAGAATTCAGTAAAGTTCTAAAATTGTCCATCATAAGGATCCTAGAAAAATTATCGCATGCCAGCTACAGGAGACAGGTGTAAGAATGCTCGTGGGAGCAAAGACTGGAAAGAAAGTGGATGTCCATAAGCTCCGCTCAGATGAACACACGGCGGTGTATTTGCCGCGAGGGCTACAGCAGTGCGAGTGAGTAGATGATGGCCACGGACAGCCACGTGTCTCACAGACATAACGTTAAGCAGAAAGAGCAAATGGAGGCAAATCTAAAAAATACATCTTTCAGAGATACGTAGAAAACTTTAGGTAAAGCAGGAGAGTGATAAACACAAAACACACAACAGTGTTATTACCCCAGGGCAGTGGGGAAAAGGCACCTTTGAAGGTGGCTTCTTTTGAAAACCAGACTCACAGGGAAATAAAAGGAAAAGCAAATAATGCTCTTTGAGCTTTCCCTACATATTTCTGGGTCTCAGATTTGTGCCCAGCATTATTTCTGTGGCTCTTTCAAAAGGCATGTCTACCTCCAGAAGCCTCAGCCCAAAGCAAATCTAGCTGAACTAGAACTAATTACCCATTATACTTTCTATCAGAGTCCATATAACCCAACCCCAAGCAGCTACTGTTGACGCCGTCATTTCAGTGCGCAGTTACGATGTGCCAGGCACTAGACGAAACATATCAGAGGCTTTAGCTTGGTTTCCTTCCCCTCATGAAGCACCTACCACAATCACTCTCATTGTTCCGATAAGGAAACTGGTCAGGCACATGGTTAGGATAGAGGAGAACCAGGATTGGGATCCAAAGCTCTTTGTCCATATTCTATATTGCCTGTGAGCACAGAAAATAGGACTGCCCCTTTTAAGGACTTGATTTGGGTAAACCGAATGGCATTTGGAATATTATCCGATGCTAAGGAATGTGGGGACAGCCCTTGTCTAGGGGACAGGACGCCGAATGCAGTAGAAGAACCACATTATACCAAGCTTTTATTGAATGTAGTATCGCCTTGGACTGGGCCAAATGCTCATTGGCATCCATGACGCGTCATCATGGTGAGCTGTAACTCAACGCACTGGCGTATTTCCACATAATTACCCAAAAAAAGCTCTAGGACTTAAAGACTGAAGGCATGTTTCGTTTACAACCTCACACTAGCCTAAATCAACTATAACTAAAAACTGTCCTCAGAGTTCCAAAGTGACCTCTTATTAAGATGATCTATAATTTTGATTAGCGTCTATTGCCCTCAGCAGGGGTGAATTCCGGTGTTTTCTTCCTGAACGGGAGCTGGACTGCCCATTTGTTTGAGGAGCCCCTCTGAGAGAGGAGCAGTTTGGGCCTCTAGACTCAAGTTAATGTGCTCTTGCTCTTATTATTATAACAATTAATAGATAAATAAATGGATTACCTTTGCAGGTACACAGCCTAATTGAGTTCAGCCCATTTTCTCAAGCTCAGTCCGGAGTAGGCTGAGGTGAGGGATCTGTGGCTTTGGATTTGTCCTCACAATAAGGACGGCTGCTCTGTATTCTGCACCTACTGTGTACAGAGTGTGGAGATGCTCAGTACCCAGCATTTCATTTGATAATGCATTATTACTAATCTGCACCGAAGATGAGGAACGTGGGACTCAGAGAAGTGAACCATGCTGATCAAGGTCACAAAGTTCAAATGGAGCAGAGCTGGGATTTGGACCCAGATCCGGAAAAGCTTCTCCTCTCCCTGTACGAGCTGCCTCCATGAGGACTGTCTCTGTGACTGATTGAGACGAATGAGTCAACTTAAAGAACATCACGCCCCAGTCTGGAGTTCGGATCATTCTTCTGTGGGGACTCTCTCCACAAGATGGAGAGCAAGGGTTGATCTCCTTCGAACGCAGACCCGTTTCGGGGCCTGAAGGCAAGATAGTGTTTCTGTCTTTCATTATCACTGGTAAAGAAAAAAAAGAATGCTACTAAGCTGGTAGAAGTTTGTGATCCAAAGTTGATGTATGCTGAACATGAAACGGTTGCTTTAAAACAATGTAATGTTTTCCTTTGAAAGATGATGGAGACATGGAATCATTTCGATATCTTCATGGTATCATCAGCTCTATAGCTGGACAAATAAATAGATATCCCTATAATATCACCATTCAAATGATTAAAAAGGAATAAAATGATGCCAGATGTTTATTTGGAATAACCCACGGAACACATTGGAAACAATTCCTATTTCTGCAACTGGAAATTGGAATTGATCATTACTGGGCATTAAATGTGCGTATGTTTTCCTGAAGTTCCTAAATCTATTTAATTTCTATGTTGACAGAGATATTAGACAGCTGTTTGAAAATCTGTCTCTCTTTCCTGAGCTATGCACAAGAAATCTTTATGTTAAACCACAAAACGTCAATGAGAGCTCTTCAGTGTACTAATCAGCCTGCGAGTGGAATGTGCGCGGCTGGGAGCAATAACCTTAACTTACATTCTCGATAGTCTCGATTGCCCCTCACGCACCCCCTTCAGACATGGATGTTGAAGGCGGCGACGCCAAGGTGCCGTCGGTGACGCTGGCTCCAGCGATCAGAGTCGGGCCGAAGAGCTAGCAGGTGAGACGTGTTCTCCACCAATGGCCTGGGCAGTGACTTACTGCGCACCCCAGGGGCCCGGTCCTGAGCCCTCTGCCTCTATTGCCCTGTGACCACCTCAGCCCCATCCACCCTCCGCCGGGGGGGGCGGGCTCCCGTGAGCCCCAGCTACCAGAAAGAAGAGAGCCGGCTTCGGTCCTCAGAGTCCTTTTAAGGGCAGGCTGGTCGGTGAGCCTGATGACCGACATCATCTTAGCATCACTTACCTTGTTTGAAAACATTCGCACAGCACAAACAAACAAAAACAAAGTCTCATACACAGTCGTGTTCTTTGTAGTGTTAGTTATGAAAATGAAAAAAAGGATTAAGTTTAGATGTCTTAGAATAGGGAAATGGTAGGTAAATTAGGCTAAGTTCACACAAGGGATCACAGCAGACCCATTGAAAATAAAGTTTACCAAAATTATCAGGTCAAAAAAAAAAAAAGCCCCCAATATTCATTACCCTGGTACATCTTCCAAGTCAAAGTTTGGCCTTTTTTCTCCTAAGATTAGAAATCTGACTTTGTCAACACACTGAGAGGTGATCTGTTTCCCGGGAATGGACACGTTAACCACATTTTTGACATGCATGCATCAAAGCAGAATGCCAATGTATCATTCCATATTCAGAAAGCCGTTACAGGCCCATGAATACTTAGATGGGCATAATCAACATGTTCTGTTCCTGGAAATACGCTACATAGGAAGTAATCTATTCGCACAGTCATTTACCAGCTACTGTTTACGAAGCGTGTATAGTGAGCCAGGTGCTATACCAAGACTTATCAATATCTCAATTAATGAGATCATGTTTGCAAAGCACTTAGCACATGCCTGCCCCACACTAAGTGCTCCATATTTGTTAGCTGGTGTTATTTCTGCTGCCACTTATCCTTCTCAACCCACCGTGGTATCTCGTTGACATTGTTCCCTTTCTGCAAATTAGAAAATGAAGACAGAGAAGTTCGGCCACTGCCCAAGCTAGTTGGTAAGTGGCGGGGTCACAGGGAGAAATATGATTGTCAGAGGAACTGGAACACTGGTCACCATAGCCTTTGGCAGGACCCTGGGGAAGCCCCATCAGAAGGTTGTGTTGTGAGTGCAGAATCCCAACAAAGGGAGTTAGAGGAATTAAATATTTCAGAGCATGAGGCCAAAACAACTCCATATGTTCACCTCCTGGTTAAGATGATCTTGCATTTGAGACCCATTGGCTAAGACTTCCTTTCCCTTGAATAAGAAAGAGAAGCCAACAATGACTGAGAATTTGTGTGACAGCCCTCACCTAATTTTCATAAAAACATCACGAAGTAGGTAGTGAAGGAAAGTTTCCCAAGATGCCGCTGTTAATAAGTTGTAAAGCCTGGATTCCAACTCTGGACCGTTCACCTCCCAAGCCCTGTCTTTAACCCTGAAGCTCCCCCACCTCCCAACACAGAGACATAGGTGTTGCTATTCCCACTTTACAGACGAGGAAATGGACAGACAAGTTAAACAACACACACCAAGGCATGTAGCCTGTGACTAAATGACAGAGAAGAAATCTTAAGTTTGTATTAGTTTGCTCGGACCACCATAACAAACACCACAGACCGCATGGCTGCAACGACGGACATTTATTTTCTCACAGTTCTGGAAGCTGGAAGTCCAAGACCAAGGGGTCAGCAGGTGTGGTTTCTCCTGAGATCTCTTTCCTTGGCTTGCAGGTAGCCACCTCCTTACTGTGTCCTCACACGGTCACTCCTCAGCTTGTGTCTCTCTCTGTGGTGTCCAGATTTCCTCTTTTTATAAGGACACATTCCTATTGGATTAGGGCCAACCCTAACCACCTCATTTTAACTTAATCATGTCTTTAAAGACCTTTTCCCTGAATATGGTTACATACCATGGGCACTAGGGATTAGGACTTCAACATATGAATTTTGGGAGGATACAATTCAGCCCATAACCTGCATCTTCTTAACCAGTAAATAACACTGCTGCCCATAAAGAAATTGTTTTATATTTTTATAAATTTCATGCTGGAAAAATATTTTCTTATTTCTTATTATAAACTAGAGGATAACCCGCTTGCTGTGAGCTCCTTTGTTTGTTCATTAATGTAGAAATAGAATGCCAATTGGCAGAAGGGGAAATGATTAACTAGAACTCACGGAATTTCGAAATGACTCACCTAAGCCTCTTGCTTTGGGCACTCAATAAAATGTATTTCGCTATCCAACCAGAGCTTAAATCAAATAGCAAAATTATTGAAATCAAGGCAGTATGGAGAATATCCTGAAGCATAAACCCCTTCAAGGAACTTAAAATTTAGTTGAGGAGACAAGAGCATAAATATAGGCGACATTAATGACAATTCATGACAGTAATACAAGAAATGCCATGAGGCGAAAGGGGATGAATTGCAGAATGTAGAAGCCAAGAAGTAGATGCTGTGAGTTCAGAGAAAGGCCAGTGACTGGGAAAGGTGATCCAGGAAGGCTTCCTGGAAGAAGAAGTTATTGTGTTGAGTAAGTGGGAAGTGGATTCCCTTAGAGGCATCTCTTGGGGATAGAAGCACTCACCTCTCCCCACTGCACAGGGTGCTGTGAGATTCAACACGTGTTCAATGAAGCCATGTATCTGGGAGCAGCTGGTAAGATAGAGGAGAACCTGGGGAGGGAGGAAATGAATGGATGAGTGTTGGGCAAAACCTTCAGGGGATGGAAAAAAGAAAGGAAATCCCTAGAATACCATAGTATTGTATCTGCATGAATTTGGAGATTCAGAGTGATGACCATCGTTCCCCTGGTTTGGGTCAGAGGCACCATGGTGGCACTTGGGGCAAGTCAGCTGGAAAGGGGAGCAAGACACAGGTGTCATTTCAGGTCATGCCGGTGAAGAGATGCGCAGGAATCCAACAACAGAGAAAAGGCTAGAGCTGGCTCCTTGCCTTCATCTTCCAGGAGAGCCAGAAGAGAAGAGAATCGAAAAGATTTCCTGAAGCTTTTGTGCAAGGTAGAGGAAAATAAGAGGGACAAAGGGACAATGCATGGTGTGAATGCTCCTTACCTGGGAAGAACAGGTGCCCAGCCAGTCAGCCCTCTGGCTGTCAGCTGAAACGGAACCCAGGACCATGTCGGTGAGCCATCCAGTCCCTGAGCTGCATGGGCAAATAGATGGGCTTTGTTCTGGAGGTCATCAAAAGGGGGAAGAAGAGTGTCAGGAAAGTTGGAAGAATTTTATCACTATTTCACTTAGCAGGCCAAGGTCAAGTACTCTATTCATTCTCTTCAAGAAGAAAGTAGTGTGACGGGGAGGGGGGCAGATGGTGATGACTTGCGGGGAGCTACCTGGGGTGTAGCAGTGAATGTACTCTGGAGTCAGGCTGCCTGGGTTCAAACCCCTGCCCCACACTGACCAGTTGTGTGACTTTGAGCAAGTTAATTTAATCGCTCTGTGCCTCAGTTTCCTCATCTGTAAAATGGGATGAACAGTTAAGCCTATCTCACTGGGTGATCTTAAGGATTAATCTAGAGAACATAGGTCTGACATTTAGGCAACGCTCAGAAGTGTTAGCATTAGTATTAGCATCTGTGAGAGTGGCAGGTCATTCTGGGAGGGTCGATGAGGCATGGTGGGGGGGTGGTGAATTAGAGCAGAGGCAATGAGAGCATGGGGAGAATTTAAAGAGAGAAAAGATTATGGCTCCTAAGGTCATGAACAGACAGCTCAAATTGCTCACCAAAAAACAAACAAACAAACAGAAAACAAAACACCCCAAACAAAATAAAAGCATCTTGATGCAATGCCTAGCAGAAAACCGTTTCAGGTGTGGAGGAAGTGGATTGAGCGGTGTTAACCTTTGTGTGAAGGCACACCAACGCACGTAGGCCCTCTGGGAGACTGTCAGCAGGACGGGGAGGCCGCCCGGGGCCTGGCGGCATCCAGAGCCTTGAAGAGAGGCGTGACCAAGGGTTCTCTGTGCCAGGGAAGCTGTTTGGAGGAGTGAAGGAAGTCAAAGTTGAAGGCAAAGTTTGGAGGCGGCACAGGGAAGGGAGAAGACACAATGGCTGCGGAGATGCTAAGCCTAGGGTGAGTGGTGAGCGCACTCCAGGAGAGGGAATCGGCAGAGAAAGGGCGAGGGTGTCAAGATGAGGCTGGCGTTTCTGGGAAGAAAAGGTGGGCTCGCCTCAGAAGAAATGAGACCTTTGCTTGTGGTCCATGGACAAGTCGCCTGACCTCACCTGTAACGTGGGGATCAAAGAGCTGTCCTCCAGACCTCACAGGATTGTTGTTGTATAGAATAAATAAGTGTTTATGACAATTTTTTGTCAATGCCGAAGAATCTCTCCATTACTAAGATTTCCTCTCCGCAAATGTCCATGTGCCCTTGTAAAATGTCAGAGAGGTTTAGGCAAAGCCCCAGGGTTATTTAATGTTGGCTAATACACGGGTGACAGGAATTAATTTTACGGGCACCGTGAACCCCCCCACTTTGTTAACAGCAGCACCTGGCCATGCCAAGAGCAGGGGTGAGTCCGTGGGAAACTGCGGTAACTGTGCAGGCGGGGATAGCAGTTGAGCCACGAAGCTTCCTCCACACACGTCTGTAATGAGCTTACGTCACCACGGGGGCGTAAACAGAAGCTGCTATACATCACGTGGGCCCTGAGATACCAAGGTAAACGAGGGCAGTTTAATTCCTCCAAGGCAGGAGTGCTGGGAAAATCGGTTTGTGACTGCACACTACCATCTCTATACGGTATGGTTTTCACTAAGAATGGCTCTGCTCAGAGTCGGGCTCGTGATGGCTGTGCCTTGTTGGATGGGACCCAAAGGCTGTGATCAGACAGTCTTCCCAATGCCTCCTCCAAGATGGTGCAAGGGATGGCCTGGGGGAGGCTTTGAGGTTGCAAAGGAACGTGGAGAATACGTTGGGCTGAAGGTCATCTTAACTTGTCTCTGAGAAGAATTTCAGTTTCTAAGAGGGTTTGGTTAACCTCCTTCCACATTTAAAATAAAGATCTAGGGTGAAAGCAAAAGATTCAAAGAGCCAGGAATTACACAGAGACCAGAACTGTGCGGGTCACAGGAGGCCTCCCTGCCTCACTTTGCGGATCTGGTCCTGGGCCGTTCTCCTTCTCCGTGGCTTGTGGGGGGCTGCTTTGTAGTGCTCAGTAATAGGGAGCTCACCTCCATCCCTATGGATGGGAATACGCCTCAGTGTTAAAATCATATAAGTGCATAACAAAATGTGGCATGTAGATACAAAGAACACTGTTCAGCCTTAAAAAGGAAAGAAATTCTGGGGCGCCTGGGCGGCTCGGTCTGTGAAGCATCTGCCTTTGGCTCAGGTCACGATCGAGTTTGCATTGGGCTCCCTGCTCAGCAGGGAGTCTGCTTCTCCTCCTCCCCCCTGCTCATGCTCTCTCTCTCTCTCTCTAAAAAAAAAAGGAAAAAAAATTAAAAAGGAAAGAAATTCTGATTCATACTACACCAGTAATGAACCCTGAATACGTTATACTGAGTGAAATAAGCCCGACGCAAAAGAACAAAGACTGTAACTCCCCTTATCTGAGGTGCCCAGAGTAGTGCATTTGTAGCGAGGGAAAGTACAGCTTCTGTTTGGGAAGATGAAAAATTCCTGGAGATGCAGGGGGATGATGGTTGTGCAATAATGTGTGTGTACCTTAAGCCGCTGGATTGCACACAGAGAAATGGCCAAATTGATACAATTTATATTATGTCTATTTTAGCACAATTTTTAAAAATGTGGTTCCAAACCTTAAAACAAAAAAACCAATAGGAATTAGAGGAGCCTCCACATGTCGTAAGGAACTTGCTCTGATAAACCCAACGCATAGACATGTCATTGCTGTGTTGTTCTGTGACACTTCAATTTACATCTCCTCTCCAAAATGCGAGATTCATCACAATTCCCGAGTATACAAGAAGGTTGGGACAAGTCAAGAATAAATATTTTTGCATGGGCTGTGCTTTGGTATTGGGACACCTAAAAGCATTTTTTTGGTAGAGATTGGTTGACCCTCCCAATATTTTAAGCAATTTACAGGTGGCGTTAAGTACTTGGTTAAAATCCTTCTAATGTGTGCGGTAATCATTTTAGCTGTGAAAGCATAATGTGAGTTCAGACATACAGTTATACTAAAATCTTTCCCACTAGCCTACCTCTTGTGCAGATTACAGAGGGAAGTGTTCTAGACAATAAAATCTAAGGGGAAAAAAATTGCCATCCTGTTTCAGCTCTGCCATTAAGCCCAACGATGGCGGCCATTGCCGTGTAAAAGGAAAAACAACAAGTTTACAGTTCCTCATTTCCCATGGTAAACAGATTGCTTATTTTAATTTTGAAAATAAAGCGATGGAGGCTATGTAGGTCTGTAAATAAGAGTGTGCATCTCAATTTTCTGCAAATGCTTAAGTGGTTTACATCTGTTTCCTCCCAGTTGTATTTCTCAAACATGAATTTCCATTTTAAAAAGAGTCGTAAAATCACTACTGTTTCTCTGTGGATCTATTAGCAATAAAATAGCCTACAGAGGTTTGCACAGCCATGGAAAATGTACAGTGATAATAGGCTGTCCTGCTGTTACATGGCTTATGCAAACTTTACATTTATCACGGCAGAACCATCTATCCGCAGGGCTGGAGCACAGCAAACAACGGAATAAAAAAGACCGGGAGAAGGAAGATGAGACAGAAATCTCTATATACACATCATTAATCAGACAAGATGAATTCTCAAACTTGGAAGCGTGTTTCCTCAAAGCCAACTGAGAGAAGGAGCAGGAGGGAGAGAATGTGTCGGGAATGTGTCACAATCTGCAATGGACAAATTTCCGTAAAAAGTATCTCCAGCCACAGAAAGCATTTGCTTCTCTCACTGGCGTGTTGTACAGTTCGTTCCTCTTGTACCTTTTTTTTTTTTTTAAGAACAAAGCCAGATCATCTGTTGAAAACTTTTAGTACCGCAGACAATGAAATTATTCTTTCATTACTTTAAGTAAAAGGACTCAAAGTAACCCATTATTTTCTTACACACCATTCTCCCTAACCCGGCTCCACCTGCCCCATCTGGGAAGCAGATGTGGGACACAGAGCACTTTATCCAGCCCCTAAAATCCTGTATCGTAAGTGGGACTGAGTTGTTTATACCGTTCTAACCACACTTTGCATCCCAGTGAAATTCTCCCGCATACTGACAAGGCGTTTGTGGGTTGGTTTGTTTCTCTAAATCTAAATTAATTCACTGAAGGTTTGGCATGATGGCAGGAAGCAGGTTTCAAAATGGGCTCCTTCCAAAACAGGACACGTACATTCGTGAGGTGCACCCAGTTCTTCGCCTGGGAGTCCCATGTGTGTTTCCCTGAAATAGAAAAGAATCAATAAAATGTGCCCGCTGGAGTTTAAATTGCTTGGCATCTCACAGCCTGTTCTCTTCAGTGGGGTATTCTTTACTTGCTTAAAAGCATTTTGTTTTGTTTTATTAATTTAATAGAGGAGTTTGAGACATAATGCTTGAGACTTAAGAGGGAAGATGGAAAGGACACCTTTCAATTAACCTTCTGGTGGGTGACCATTTACCATAGGCATCACCGGAAGTCCCGCCCTGCAGGAACAGACCAGGGTGGGGCTGAGAAGAAGGAAAGGCGTGCGGGAAATGAGAGATGGGGTGCGGCCTGCACACCCAACAACCCAACGGTTCCTGCCACTCCTGCACCGTGCTTCTTTTACTCAGGGTGAAGCCAATTCTTTTGAATTAATTCGTTTTGATCAATTCCTGGAAGGAGGGGGGGGGCTTTTAGTTGCAGGTCCCCAAATCATCAGATCACTTCAAACAATTGAGTGGGGAAAGAATCCAAGTACTAGCACCAACCCATTTGTAAATCAGGCGACTATTAAGACACAATTATTTTTTACCTTGGTTTGACAGCAGCTAGCTGCCTATCGCCTCAGCGAACCATTGTATATGTGTGTGGGGGGGGTATCTATTTGCATTCTAGATCTGATGTTCTCGTACTGAGTTGCCGCATGATCTCCCAGGAAGCAGTGAAGCTTTCTCCGACCCCTGGAGCTGACAGGACCCTCTGAATCCAAACTTGAGTGGGCTGACTTTCCAGTGGCTTCTCACTTTGTACTATTAGTCATCTTTCCCTGGGGCCTTTGTCTCCCCTCCTCTGTCATTAATTCTCTGTGGGCAGAAGTCTGATACTTCTTAGAATAGACTCCCCCAGGCCTGGCAAAGCTCGTCCGGTGACTGAAAGCACAGAGGTTGTCCCAACCCTGTGCGGTGGATGTGAAGTCTCACTAAGGATCCACCCACCCCACATCTCCTGATTCCTCGGAGAGGAATTGTATGCACAGCGTTTGGCATTGGTTTCCAGAAGAGTCTCCAGATTTGTTGGTGGACAGGGGGATGTGCGTTACTGATCTTACACTTCATTGATCAATCGCACGCCATATTGGCTGCTCTTGCATAAACAGAAACCAAAGTCCATTAGCAAGACTGTCACCTCTCAACAACCGTTTTTAGGTTGAATTGAGACCCATTCAGTGGGGGTCTTTGGCAATTCTGGGAGGCATCCGTGTGACCCCTTCCGGTGGTTCCACACTGACCACGGGTTTCCATTTCTCCTGGATCTCTTTGGCAACCCCTCCAGGGAAATCCTGACTCTGTTTGAAAACAGTGCTTCAGATCACGTCCTAGGTCCTTCTGCAAGTCACTGACATCAGGACCGAGGCCTGATAACAGCAGCAGTACTCGTAGTCATAGTAATTGCTGCACCTGTTTGGAGCTTTCTGTGTGCCAAGTGTCACAAACCCAGCCCCGGGCAGGCTCATTAGTTTGTCCAAGGCACAGGTGTACATGTTGTAACTGGAATACAAATCCATGCCTTCAGGCCCAGGGGTAGGCTTCTCCTCCAGTCCTCACATCCTCATGGTGTCTTATGTTTGCTGAGTGAAAAGAAATGGGTTCTTGATCCCAGCCATCTGAGTGTGCCTGGTGGAGAACCCACGCATGGGCCACTCCTGTCCAGCTCCTCTTGGGGACTTCTGCCTCTAGTTCTTCCAGCCTCTCGCCTCCTCTCCTCCTTCCGCACTTCCCATCCCACGATCCATCTTTTACACAGCAGGGCAGGGTAATTCGCTGCATGCTAGGCAGTAACTACATAGTAATAACAATAATTCTTGGTACTTAGAGCTCCTCATCCGAGGATGTCATCCAAGCTTAAAGAAATTTAAATATATCTGCTCACAGTAGCGTGGTGGGGGTGGTCTGGGTCTCATTTCCAGGCCTGGAGAAAGACACACATACATTAAAGAAAGAAACACCAGGTGCTTAGTAATGAGGCCCTGCTACCAGATGCAGAACTAAGAAAGGGAACCAAGTAGGGGAAGGGCCAGACAAAACTTGACCGCCAGCCTCTCGGGTTTCTGAAGTTCCCTTGCTTTCGGAGCTTGGCAAGTTTGCTGAGCCCTCTGGCTTTGAGGCATCCCCAAGAAAAGGCTGTTCACCTGCTGAGTCTTTGTTATTCAATTAGCCACCAGTGTCTGAGTATTCTCTCCAGACATTGTCCCCAAGGCAAGCACCACTGGGCTCTGGCCAGGATCTGATGACGGCTCCCTGTCCTATCTACCTCTGATCCCCTTTCCATCTGCCCTGCGGTGGTTCCTTATCCCCACTCTGATGGCAAACTCACCCACAGGCTTCGCTGGGAATATCCACACCCAAGACCTGTGGCAGCCTTCCCCAAGTGCACTCTGGGGTGGGGCGGGGGCTCTCTAGCTAAGAGCCCAAGCTCCCAGAACCTCATTTTCTACTCTTACCCTCCTCTAGCTGCCCCTTTTTGCCAGGGTTGAGCCGCGGGGTTGCTTCTTACCTACCTGGACCTATAAGATTCACCACTCCGTGCTGTTTAATGTCAAGTCTGTCCCTTCTGACCCAACTGATCTGTCAGCACCTGCACCCCCATCGGACACACTGGAGAGAGGGATCTTTGGAAGTTCAGTTCGTCAGCTACGGAAATACTCTCCTATCTTGGATTAAGAGTAAATCTGATTTTCGGACATGCGTACATGGAGGGTCATCTCGGAGCACATAGCACATGCCTGCTTCTCTGAAGACCACAGCAGCCCTCTGGCAACAACAAACACAGTCTGGTGATGTAGCCTTTACATGCAAATTACCTTTTGGAGGTGCGGGGGATGGCCAGCAATCCCTGTAGGGACGGATGAAAGATGACTCCAAACTTTGCTGTGAAAGACAGGAGAAGGGGGCGCCTGGGTGGCGCAGTCGTTAAGCATCTGCCTTCAGCTCAGGGCGTGATCCTGGTGTACTGGGATCAAGCCCTACATCGGGTTTCTCCGCTAGGAGCCTGCTTCTTCCTCTCCCACTCCCCCTGCTGTGTTCCCTCTCTCACTGGCTGTCTCTCTCTGTCAAATAAATAAACAATCTTTAAAAAAAAAAAAAGAAAGAAAGAAAAACAGGGGAATTCAAGGGGGCCAATGCTCAGGGACGAAGACCCTTTGCTCTTCTCTACTCCCGCTCTTAGTAATCCTTTAGGGTAGTCATAAATTCCTATCACTGTTTCTCAAGCATGTGATGTGTGACAAGGGCTCTTCCTGAAACTGGGAGGATCTGTTTATGGGAAAGATACCATATGCTAATCTGCGTGTTCAACGTGTCCTTCTAAACAGAGCCTAGGGGACAATGCCTACCTCTCTTAGATCACAGGGTGGCTGTTTGGGCTAAGAAAGCCCGGCGTTCTGGGATCGAGCCCCACGTCAGGCTCCTCCGCCATGAGCCTGCTTCTTCCTCTCCCACTCCCCCTGCTTGTGTTCCCTCTCTCGCTGGCTGTCTCTGTCTCTGTCAAATAAATAAATAACATCTTTAAAAAAAAAAATAAGAAAGCTTCGGGAAGGCAACTCCTCGCAGCGTTCCAATGGTAGAGTGGTCACGCAGGCCTCGGCGTTCCAAAGGCCTAAGCCCTTCTCCAAAACCTTCTCTTGCCCCCAGCAGCCTCCGTGTTACATTTTAGTGAGCCAGGTATCATGGCTGATTTCATGCTCTACATGAACCCCAACATCGAGGCAGGAAGATTTGTGGAGAAGGAACAGGCATTGTCCTTACTCTCAAAGAGCATGGAGTCGGAGAGAGGAGACAAGACCTCAACACACACGAATCCTAGGACGTCTTGATTTTCAAGGATGTTCCAAATCTTTATTCCAAGCATGAACCAAGCTCTGAGACCAAAGGTGGTTCTCACGTCAGACTCAGTCACAGTGAGAAATCCAGAAGAAAGAAGAGCAATTTAGTGCAGGTAGATGGGAAGCATTTCCACAGTAAAACCACTGGAGCTTTTCCCTCTGACTCAAAGCAAATGCATTTGTCAAACACACCATAAATATACATTTGCACTATTTATTACCTCTGCCTATAAAAGAAAATTGTATTAGGTGATTGTGCTGAAAATGTGTCAAAAATATAATTTGCATCTCTTTTATGTGGGTATTTTTGTGTGTATTTGCTATATTTCAATTTGCTAATATACATATATATCTCTGTAGAGACATATATAAATGCTGTTTAGTTCTTCTGATCTTTGTTTTTATTTTCTTGGTATAAAAATTTCAATATAATTTGCGATTCTAAAAATATTGCTTTTGAAAAATACGGTATGGATTCTTCATTCCCTTAATTCCCATAATCCAATACAATAAAACATTTACTAAAAGTATATTAAAGAGAATGTCCTGAAGGATTTGCTTCTCTTTGACAAACCGTCACTGGAGGATTGTACAGAACGCTTTCTGTGTTGTCCTGAATTTCACAGAATCCATCTCTCTTCAGTTAGGCAGATTTCCCCAAGCTTTCCCTTCACCCCCTGGACGGGTAGCCTCATTGTCCCTCTTAGCAGCCCTCCAAGCCGCGGGGGACTGAGGTTCAGATATTGGAGCCCCCGCTTCCCTCTGCAGATGTCATGCATTTTGAAACGAGGTATATTCTTCTGCATTATTTTTATTTACAGCCACTAAAAGCATCTTCATGTTTTCAGAAAAGACTTCTGCAATTACGTCTTCTGTGGGTTCCCCTCAACCACCTTAGGAAGCAGGTCAACACCCCCGTATGTAAGGGAACAAGGGAAAAAGCCCAAGGGGAGATGATGTCACTTCAGGGTCACACAGAAAATCATTAAAAGATTAAGACTCAGGTCTCCCAAGTCTCAACTGTTCTGCTTTGCTGTGAAAAATGTCACCTTCACTTCTTTTCCTCATCTACAAGCCACATCATTTTCCCTGCACTAGACAACATCCAGGGCCAAGAGAGGCCACTGTCCCTTCTACCCTATTTTGAACTCTGGAAAGAGATCCCCGGTCAGAGTCCCCCCAGGGGAACTTGGCCTCACAGTGCGTCGAGGCAGACAGAGACTGTTCTGGGCTGGATCGTGTCGTCATCACCCCCTGCGCCACGGCTCGTTCATATGTTGAAACCCTAACCCCCATTGTGACAGTCTCTGGAGATAGGGCTTTTAGGAAGTAATTAAAGTTAATTGAGGTAATAAAGATGGGGTATCATCTGATAGGATTGGTGGCCTGAAAAGAAGAGAGAGAGCGAGAGCTTTCTCTACACACGCACACACAGGGGGGGGGGTGTCTGAGGACGCAGCTAGGGGAGAGCTCCCACGGGTAACAGACTGCCACACCCTGAGCTCGGACACAGCCTCTAGAAGCATGAGAAGTAAGCGTCCGTCATTGCAGCCACCCAGTGTGGGATATTCTTTTTTTTTTTTTTAAAGATTTTATTTATTTATTCGACAGAGATAGAGACAGCCAGCAAGAGAGGGAACACAAGCAGGGGGAGTGGGAGAGGAAGAAGCAGGCTCATAGCGGAGGAGCCTGATGTGGGACTCGATCCCGTAACGCCAGGATCACGCCCTGAGCCGAAGGCAGACGCTTAACCGCTGTGTCACCCAGGCGCCCCCAGTGTGGGATATTCTGTTACGGCAACCCAAGCAGATGGAGACAGACACCTTAAGGTCTGACTTCTAAGTCATCTCTTGAGGTCTACCTGGCATGGGCAGGACCTAGAGGCTGCTCGGAGTCAGGATGGGAAAAGTTTGCCAGAGGGGGTCCCTGGAGATGAGGTGACCCTATAGCAAAGGGTGCAGAACGGACCCCCTAGTAAGGGCCAGGGGCTGTTGCAGAGCCCTGACCCAGCAGAAGCACATGTCTAGGGCTTCCACCAACCACAGACTTCAGCTGCTCTTGCCCACAGAACAAGCAGGTCCCGGGTGAACACGGGCCATCACCCTGGAGACCAGGGGCCTGAGGACCTCCTGCCCAAGAAGCTCCAATCTGTGCTGCTCGGTGGGACCCTATTGGTCTCCCTCTCCCACCACATCCTTGAACACCCTCAGAGGGGAAGACGATGGCAGAGGAGGGGATGGTGGCCTCTGAGAGGTGACATATTTTTAGTAAAGGGACTGTTATGTCAGCCGGACTCCACGTAAACAGAATCATTCTCCCCTCCTTCTGATGGGGGCTCAGGAGGAAGGCCAGTCCAGTCACAGGCAAATAAAGGGGTAACAGAAGTTGTAATTTAAATTGAATTTGTGTCTCACTAACAGAGGGAACAGTGGAGAGTGTGCCTCTTCCCTGGGGTCAGGCCAACCACTGCCATCTTCTATGAAAGTGAGCATCTCGGGAACTTGTATAAATTCTGCCTGCCCCCTCCCAGCCTTTATTCTAACTCCCATGTGCTTATGATACGTAGGCTGTGCTGTGTTTTTAACACAGTAGACGCGATTTGCTTTAATTCTCACATACCTGTATCTTCCCAACTCCACTGTAAATTCCCCTGAGCAGAAACACAAAGGGTACCGAGGACAGAGCTCTGGTTAGTATCCGCCAACCGAGCAGTGCTCTCGCGGCCCCGCCCAGGTGGGACTTGGCCGTGTCTGTAGACTTTGCAGCACGTTTCACAATCCGAGCTGAGGACTTCCAGGCTGCGTGCCAGCCCTGACATCAGCTATGGGACCACCAGCTTCCATGTTAGGGCCCCAGTCCCCACATCTGTTAAACAAAAGAGTCGAGCTAGGGGCCCATTAAGATTCCCTTTGAGGTCGCAATTATATGAGAGTGTGAGATTTCTTATTTCATCTTTTATTGTCTTTCCAAAGGGCCATCTGGAGAAACGGAGCTTTATGTAACTTAACTCAGTTAGTCCTCACTGCAACCCTATGAAGAAGGCACCATTATTGCCGTCACCCTTTATAACCACCCAAGGAAACCGAGGCAGCAAGGATTAGAACTGGCTCAGATGCAGACAGAGGCTCCCGCCTGAGCCACCACACTGGGCTGCCTCCAGCATCGGGAATTATTAGCCAGTAGGATGGCTTTGGATGGGTCGGGAACCCATGCTTCCTGAGTTTGGAAGCTTGCAAAGAGGTTCCTATGGCCAAGGCCCACTTTCACTCCTGTATGCTCTTTTCCCTCCACCCCCAGCTCAAAGATTATCACCTAAACTTGTCCTTTCACAAACCCTGAACGCCTGCCCCGTGCCAGGCTGTCTTGGGCTTGGACAGGGATCTGAAGTGAGGGCCATTAAAAGGGGAAAGGTAGGGGGATACTGTCTGCAGACGGTCGGTTTCTAAGCTGTTTTTAGGGACTCATATTCAAATGTATCATGCTCATTTCAGATAACCCAATTCTATCATCTCATAGAATGCTGTAGGAATTCTCCATGGGGGTATCAGTTGAGCCCCAACAGAACCCTAAGTGGGCCCCTCTTACCCTGTGATTTATAATCTTCCTAATCTTCAACTGGTTTATTTGGCTTTTGCAAGGAGATGGTAGGAGAGAAGTGGGAATACCTTGTCTTGTCAATGGATTTGCTTGTAATTCACTTTAATTCCCTGCCATGAGGAAACTGTACATTTATTCTTTTGAGCGCCGTGACTTTTTTACACAAAATAATCATTTCTCAAATAGATGATAGGAGCTGAACTAGAGGCGATGTCCTCTATTGCGAAAACAACAATAATGTAGTGTTTGAGACCCTGTTGAAGTTAGTCTGGTCAGAGTGGAGAGAACAAACCTTTCTTACCCAGGTAGACCTCACCCCACCTCGGGCTATGTGTGTTGGCTAGGCAAATGGCCACTAGCCCCGTAAATGCCAAGGGCAAAGGGTGCATTGGGGTGAGGAACGGGTTCTCAGCTGTTTCCTGTGCTGAGGGCAGAGGGAAGAGCTCCGAGGGATGGTGCAAGGAGCCAGGCTGGGAGGTCTTGGCAAGGCTGAGAACAAGGCTGGGAGAGTGGAGAGCTCAGCACCTTCTGGTGAATATAAACTCCATGAAGGGCGTTAGTGTGTGGACTAGAGGACTGGTCCAAACTCCGGGAGGGTGTGGCCTCTTCTCATTCACAGCCTCTGTGCTGAGTTAGTAGGAAAGAGCAAGGCCATAGAGAGGCCCCGCAGGGAACCGAAGTTCACTCAGAACAGTGTGGTCCAGCGAGACCAGCTCAGGCCCCCAGGTGGGAAACAATAGGTAGGTGGGGGGTCAAGGGAAAGAGCCTCCAGCAAGAGGGGTCTGTGCCCACCAGGCCTCCAGCAATGGCCAGCCGGAAGCGCTGGCTCAGAAAGGGAGGTGGTCTGCTCTCCTCCGAGATTCCTTGGCAGAGCTCCAGTGGGGATGTCAGTCTGGAAGACATCTCTGGGCTGTGTGACTTCCTTAAAGCTGGCTGAGGTGGTGGCCAGGAGCCAGCAGCCCACCCACCCCCTCTCTGGAAGGAGGCCATTTTGTCTGCCTGGTGCCACATCAACCAGCCAGCCCACCGAGCCTGTGATGGCAAGGAGAAGGCTCCAGCGACCCTGCCCTCGGGCAACAGTTGACTCTCCACCCCGTGTGCACTCTATTCATCTCTAGGAAAAGCAGAAACGCTTCAGTCATCTGTAAAACCGTGTCTTTTCCTTCTAGAATATGGCGGCATATAAAGAGAAAGGGAGGGGGGAAAAAGACAAGACACTAAGTGCAGAATCATGTCAAAGTAGGCTATGCTGTCCCTCCATTTTTCATATTGTTTGTTATTTTCAATAGCTACTGGGTGCCAGAGAGGAAAGGAACAACTTTAAAAAACAATTAGTGGGACATGTGGCGTTCATTCTTGGCTGGAACTATGCAGCCTCATCTGCAGGCAAATACTCCGCAGTCTTTCATGAAAAATGTTTTAGAACTAATGAGCTATATTTGCATTCCCTGTAGAACGGATTCGGAATTTTTCATCTACGCCACACCATGAAAAATGGATGTGTTTGGCACAGAAGTCGTTTGAACATAAAGCCCAGCCTCAGTGGAAAGACAACCTTCAGAAAAACTTTTCAAGAAACTTAGCTCATTCGCACTTGCTTCCACCAGGGAAGGTCAGGCTCGTGTGAAAGATGGAAATTTCCTGCACAAACCTAGATGCTGATGAGATTTGTTTTTGTAGATAATCTGCAGCAGTGAAATTTTTCATAATGTCACTGCAAAATAAATTAAAATGTTCATCTTCATATGGCTGGTTCCATTGCATTAAAATAAATGTTGCAAGCTCATTTAATTAGTATAGTTAGGAATGTCTCTTCCCTGCTTCACTGACTCTCCAAATCACAAGTTAATTTGTCAAAATCAGACCATTGTTTTTCCTTCATTCTTCATTACTAGAGACAGCCCCATTTAAATAAATGTTTATGCTACAGAGAGCAGAGCAGTGAACAACCCCAAATATTTTCATAAGCCAGTACTGGAAAAGTTTAAAACACAGAAAGTGAAGATGTGGGGTTCCCCCCCTCCCTTTGTGGTTATTGGCTATTTGGCTGGCTGAAAAGGTACAAAATTGAGCAGTCTGCTCTAACTGATGATGTGCCGTCCTCCATGACTCACGTTGGCGGCCATGTCCTCCTAAAAGCGGTTTTCTTCTATGTTTTCAAAGACAAATGATGACAAAAGATACCATCTCTATAAATTACCCTCATCAAATCATTCTCTTCACGAACCTTTGGTTAATCAATTAGTCGGTGATGGGGGAGGGTCTCAACTGGGCTGGGGTGAGGGTTTCTGGTTTTCACAGCCTTTTGCTCAGCATTACTGGCCACGAGCAACCAGGCGTTCCTGCTGAAAATCCAAGAGATAACCAAACTCGAGGGCTTCCTGTTCCTGTTCTCCTCCTTCACCCTCCAGCCCCTCCCCCAAACCTCCAAGAAAAATCAGAAGTATCCGAGACCATTGATAGAGCGTGAATTCCTGGCAGTAAAGGTGTGTGGGGTAAATGAAGAAGACCACGGGAGGGAGCTTCACATAACTGGCTGAGGTGTTCTGCCTGTGGAGATCTTCTGGAAGGCATCCGTCGGTAACGGATGGAAGAGCTTATCGGATCATTATCAGGACGCCATGCTGGTGAGATGCTGCTTTCCTGCATGGGAGAGACTTCTCCACTGGAACAGGATGTCACAGTGCTCAGCTCCAGATTCAGGCCCAGCACGGGAAGGCCAACTTTCTTCCCTAACACTTTGCCTTTCACCGTGATGGAGGGACCCCACCTCCCTCTTCCATAAAGAAGCTAAAAGATAGGTCAGACGTTTTCTTCTTACTGTACAGGGTTTTCTTGTCCCTTTACCCATTTTTCTCTGCCACTCCTGCTTTGCACGGCTTTTCTCCTCTGGATCAAACGGGTGCAAGGTAACGGATGTGGTTCTTCAGATTTCTAGATAGGCGCTGTGCTTGTCCTCGGTGTGACTCTGATGAGGTCCGATCTGTAGAACCAAACTTTTTTCTCTTCTTCTTTCTTTGCACAAATTGGGACCAACTTCGCTTCATTTATAAATTATTTCATGACCAAGAGGACCTAATTACTATGTATTGTGCAAGGTGCCTACTTGACTTACAAAAATCAGAACTTTCTGGAGCTGCCACAGATGTGGGCAGGCAGGAGCCCCAGCTTTTGTGGCCTACCTCGCTGACAGCTGGGGGTCCGCGGGGGGGTCCCTGGGCACCACACTGACACGCATCCATTCACTCAGTCTTTCGTTTGCTACACATCTGTGGGCAGCACTGAACTCGCACCGAGTGTGGGGAGCCAATCTTCTTTCCTCCGGCAGAAGTGCAGCGTCCTGACTCGACCAGGGGGGCTCACATGCCCCGTCTGTGGCCTACTGTGTGACCCCGAAGCGTGCCACCTTAGCTGCAAAGATAGGCGTTACTGGAAACGACTCCCTTGTCTCTGGTTGGCTATGGAGCAGCCTTTGTGAAACTGAACAGCCAGCCATGTGCCCAAAAGGCCAGGGCCCTGGGGCCGGCCAAGCATGTGGGGTGGGCAGCAGTCTGAAGGAAACGCAAAACCGTCACTTGGAGTCCCTTCTCCTTGGGTCAGTTCATTCTACACTGCGTTTCTCTGCCAGTATGAGGACTCGCGTGCACTTTGGGCGCTGAGAAGGCCTGCAGCAGAGGATCCCTGTCGTGGAAGAGCAAACCAGAGACCAGGGGACACGTTTTCTTAGTAAAAAAACACGCTGCCACATCAGGTCGGCCTGTTTCTCTGCCCCTAGATCGAAAGCCAGGTGGGAAGCGTGGAGCCAGATCTGTCAGCCGCGGCCCACAGAGCAGGCCGACTTCAGAGAAACACCGCGAAGCTCTGTGAGGCTTCTGCTGGTTCAAATCCCGGGCTCCAGGGACCCGCCGTGACCTGGGGCAAGCGACGCCTTCTCTCACACACAAAGGGATCATCATCACCATCGTGTACCTTTTGCATGGTTCCTGTGAAAATTAAATAAGACACTACGTGTAAAAGTGATCTGGCACGTATCAAGGTGTTTGACAAACGTTAGTTCTCTTCTGGGGGCTTTTAGAAGAGGAGAGGGCGGGCTGCTGGATGGCAGTGAGTGAGGGGTAAATAGAGTGTCCTTGGAGAAAAGTTAATGGCACTGATTTTTAATTAAGTCTGGGACACTACTCGAAGACTGAACCACATACATCTCTGGTTTATACGGGGGAGAACATTCACAGATTTTTTTTTTTCCTGGAATGAACTTAGTGACCATCAATCTGGTCACTACCCATTCACAACTTGCAAAAACGTTAGATGCTTCCAAGGTCATACCCAAGGTGCAGATCCCCTCCATGCTACCTCTCCCCTCCCTTCAGATGTGAGAAAATCCTAGACGGCCTCAGACAAAGGATGCCCACTCCCTCCCATCAGCCAGGCTTTCCATCATTTACTACCCTCGCACCCTTCTTTAGCCCTCATTGGTTTTACCATCTTCCTTTTTGAATGTGATGCTCAAAGCCACATAAAATACACCGAAGGCCCCTGACTATGGCAGGAAAAAAGAGGAAGAGGGGCCTCTGTTGTTCTGGACAACTCTGTGACCGGAGTAGTACATGGCAGTCACACCATGTTGCCCTTACAACCATCGAAATCCTGGGGCCTTTTTTACACCTGAATGGACGTCAGTCAGCCTCTGTCACCCTGTAGGGGTGTCATTAGTTATTTATCCTGATAACAGGACCTTATGTTTATCACCATTAAATTCAGTGAGTTTGGGGCTATCACTTCAGACTGTCAAGACCTTTTTGCGTCATAATTCTGTCATCTGGTGAATTAGTTTTACTTCCCAGTTCAGGCTGTTATTCTGCCAGCCCCATGCTTCTCCCTCTGGTCCTCAAGGATGACACCATACACTTTGTCAAGACGCTCAGTCCTGAGAACAAGAGCTCCCTGTCCTCGTGACAGCCAGGCTCACAGCAACACCATGGCCAATTCCAGTGTCCCCTGAGGATTTAAGGCCTTTCAAATACTGAGAGATCCACTAGGAAGAGGGGGCCGGTAATTGTTAGTGAATACTTCTGATGAGGGAACAGAAGGCGAGCTGAGGACAAAGCAGAAGCTGACACCCCGCAACCCCACCCCCAAGGCCATCGGATGTATGTGACATCCCTCAGGCACTCCTGGCTGCCCTAAAGGAAAAACAAATAGTTAACCCAGAAAGACCACAATCCTGCAAGACCTGAGTCTTCCTCAGTTTACAAAGGTCTTAGCAGTTTACGAGAACAAAGCATTTCTATCACTAACCTAGCTTCCGGAAGGGAATGTAGATACAATTAAATGTCCTTATAATCTGCAGGCTCCAGGAAGTTCCCAACCATCTTCATGTTAATGCCTTACTAGAGGGAAAAACAACCTTAACTTGACAATGGCAAGGCCTCCGGTATCTTGTGAATCTTCTTTAACGTATGAAAATATTTCTCAACCTCCCTTTTCCTTACCTCCCCCAACCCCATAGTATATAATCAGCCACCCCTCACAACCCAGGGCAGCAGCTCTTTCTGCCCTCGGGTCCTGTCCCCGTGCTTTAATAAGCCACCAATTTTGCACCAAAGACGCCTCAAGAATTCTTTCTTGGTCTTCGGCTCAGGACCCCACCCCACTGAACCTCAAGTATATTCCGTGTCCTCATCGCTTCCATGTTTGACCAGTTCACCCTTTACGATGAATTATGAGGACTGGAACTAGGAAGGAGTCTGCTATAGACTGAATGTTTGTGTCTGCCCCCAGTTCATATGCTGAAATCAATCCCCAGTGTGATGGTATTGAAAGGTGGGGCTTTGGGGGATCGATCAGGCTGTGAGTGAGGGGTCGTTATGAATGGACTTAGTGCCCTTATAAGAGAACGGAGAAATCCTCCTTTGCCCCTTCCACCCTGTGAGGACGCAGTGAGAAGACCACCCACCATCTGTCTAGGAACTAAGAGCAGACCCTCACTAGATGCGGTTTCCCCTGATCTCGCACATTCCAGCTTCCAGAACTGTGAGAAACAGATGTTTATTGTTTCTAAGCCACCCACCCGGCCTATGGTATTTTGGTTACAGTGGCCCAAACAGACTACGACAAAGTTCTTGAGGGGAAAAGGAAGAGATGAAGGTGGGAAAATCCAAGATGTTAGTAAGTGAAGAAGCTTGGCCTACTTCACACTTTCCTATGCTCAGAAAGTAAGCATGAAAATAAGAAAGCATGAGATTTTTTTTTTAATTCAGCGTATTCAGAAGTGAAAATGGGCTTTACATTTTTTGTCATTTAGATTAGTTCAGTCTTTGCTGTATAGGATCTAAAGATTGTATATCATGCATATTCTTATAAGTCCGCAAACTTTTCCTTTCATCCTTATTTTGAAAATGTCATGAGTATATCGTACGTGGAATTTGAGAAACAAAACAGATGAGCAAAGAGGAAGGGAAGGGAAGGAAAAATAAAGTAAGATAAAAACAGAGAGGGAGGCAAACCCTAAGAGACTTTTAACTGCAGAGAACAAAGGGAGGGTTGCAGGAGGGAGGTGGGTGGGGGATGAGCTAAATGGGTGATGAGATTAAGGAGCACGCCTGTGATGAGCGCTGGGTGTTACATGCAAATGATGAATCACTAAATTCTGCTCCTGGAACTAATACTACATTATACGTTAACAAACTTGAATTTAAATAAAATCTTGGAAGAAAAAAAAAAAGAAAATGTCAGGAGCGTAAAAGGAATGTCCATTTACATAAAGTTCAAAATAGCCAATGGTGTTAGAAGTGAGGATAGAGGTTGCAACTGGAGGGAAGGGTGGGATTATTGACCAGAAAAGCTCGAGGGTTTTCTAGGGGGACTGGTTTTGACCTGGGTGGTGGTCACACAGGTGTCTTTATTCCGTGGACATTTATCAAGCCACACAAGCTTCTGGACACTTCTCTATATGTAAATGGCAAAGGGAAGCTGATTGGCAATGATGAGAATGCTTCTGTGGGTCTCTTCTTTTTTTTCTTACTGAGCAAAAGAGCATACAATTTAGGGGCGCCTGGGTGGCTCAGCCGGTTAAGTGTCTGCCTTTGGCTCGGGTCACAATCCCAGGGTCCTGGAATCGAGTCCCACATCAGGCTCTCTGCTCAGCGGGGAGCTTCTCCCTCTCCTTCCCCCAGCTGTTCTGCCTACTTTCGTGCTCTCTCTCAAATAAATGAATAAATAAATAAAATCTTAAAAAGAGAGAGCATACAATTTAATTCATTCATCAAGTTTTTGTTTTCTGAATGCCTTGTAGGCAGAAAGCATTTTGTTGGGGCTCTGGAGATAAGGATGAAAAGCCCGTGACCCCTGGCTACAGAGAATGTACAGTCCAGTGAAGGATAAACACGTACTGGATATCACCATACTCCAAGGCAAAGTGTCCTGAAGTCCTAAGAGGGATCAGGTGGCTGGTCTTCATGAAAAGGCATTTAAACAGCATTCCACATATTCAAGAATCACATGAGATCTTTCAATGTGAATTTGTACTCAGCGAATGGCTTATTGTTTTACTACCCTACTCATATAATGAAGAGCTTCTAAGATTCTACTTTTCTCCCATTTTGTGGCAAGATCAAATTTATACATAATCAATAAGGGATGTGGGATTGTGACGACTGAAGGTATTCCAACAGCATATACTTCATAGCATTTTTTTTCGAAGCTCTAACTTTTTAAAATATTCCACACAGAAGCAATACCTGAGGAATTAATTATAAGGCAACTTTTGAACATATGAATGAAATTCTTTAAATGAAAACCATCCACTGATGAACGGAAAAACAAAATGTGGTATATCCATGTAAGGGGACATTATTCAGCCACAAAAAGAATGAAGGATGGATGATACAAGCCACAACGCGGATGAACTTGACAACATGCTAAATAAAAGAAACCATATTCAAAAGGTCACATAGTGTATGATTCCATTTATATGAAATGTCCGGAATAGGCAAATCCATAGAGACAGAAGGTAGATGAGTGGTTGCCAGAGGCCAGGGGAAGGGAGAGATGCTGAGTGGCTGCTAATAGGTACAGGGGGAGTGGGGGGGTTCTTCTTCGGGTGATGAAAATGTTCTGGAATTAGGCGGTGCTATATACTTGTGAATATACTAAAAACCACTGAACCGTATGATTTAAAATGGTGAATTTTATGATATGTGAATTATATCTCAATAAAAAATCTACAAGGCAATTTTCAAACATATAGATAAAAAATTTAAAATCATAAAATGTTTTTAACTGAGAAATTCTCCATACAATTTTATGGTACATCTAATGAGTGAGTACTGAAAAACATACAATAAAGGTGGAAAGTTATAAAGACCAAAATGGGGAAACGGGCTTCACTTCTATGAATATTGAATCAGGATTGAACACAAACCTTTTCCACGAGGCTGCAGAGGGATCAGACCATGACTGCTTCGGCCTGTGTCTCTACTTCTAATTCCAAAACAGAATCCGTTCAGGCCTGGATTACCCACATCAGTGAATATTTTACGAACTCCTGCTTTTCTTAAGCTGATGGGCAACAAAGCTGCCTTTGGTTTACCTCCCTCATCAGCAGCCCTTTCTCTGATCCCTGTTGGTGGAAATTAGACACTGGTGTGTGCAAATAGGCATTTCCAGGTAAGATGAGCTTTCCGTGGAGGGAGAAGGAAAGGCATCAAAGCAGCTGAGCAAAGGGCTCTGTGTTGGAAACCCAGGTAGGCCCCCAGTAATAAATACATTTATTGCTTGGACAGTAAAAAGTACTGGAGAGTTTAAAATAAATTCAGAGTTATTTAAACTTAATTTATGACCAGGAAAATAAACCCTCTCTTCCACCATTAATGTTTTTTATCTGGGCCATCAAATGTCACACGCTACTGATTTTGGATGTAAGGTCACTGGAAACAACATATCAGAGGTGTCAGCACCACAAATCAAGCGAAATTCCCTTAAAAATAAAAACGTCAGGAGTAAAATAATAGGCAATAGTTATTTCATGCTATGAGAGACTTGTAATATATCAAAGGGTTCACCTTTTTCTACCTTTATGATGTATTGCTTTGAACACGAAATATACTTCTGCTTAACAGATAAAGTAAAGAAAACAGGCATCAGAACGCCGAAGATAAGAATGATGACATATAATAAAACTATTTGGGGGCCCGTAAACATTAGAATGCAGACCGCGGAATCTATCAAAAGGCGAACGACGACCCGGCATGTAGACAGATGCGCTGTCTGGCATGTCAGTTATTTTAAGGGGTCATCCTAAAGGTCACCTAAAATGCTGTCTTGCAAATCAGAATACAAACGACAGTGGTTTTGGGGAAGGAAATAAAGAATGTCTGAGGGCTTGCAGAGCTGAGACAGTGCCGCACGGAGGTCCCCATCCCGAAGCAATCCTCCGGTCCTTCATCCTCGGGACTGAAAAAAGAGAAGCAAGCGCCAACGGGCCGGGAAGAAATGAAAGATAAAGGTGACTCGGAGCAGACGGGTTCTTTATGATCCTGACGTTAGACACCTGACAGGCAGTGGCATTTGCCGTAATGCGTTGTTGCTAAATGCATTAACTCCTGGCAGAGTAAATTCACTCAGGATTATACTTTATGCAAAAGCATCTGACTAAAAGGGTTATCAAAGCCTCAGGTAAAAATGACTTTGTTTCATCCTTGTGACATATCTGACCACGATTTGCTAGGACATTAAAGGTAAAATCTCACTTCCTGATTCAAGGACTCATAATCCGGGGGATGAAATGACTCCAGGGAAGGATAAAGGAGTAGAGAGCCATTCACGTAGAAGCACAAATTTCGCCCAAGATGGTAGAGCGCAGTTAGAGGAAAGCCATAATACTTTAGGTTAAGCCTCCCCAAGTCCTTTCATCATTGGGAGTGGGGGGCAGGGGGAGAAGAGGTCAAGTCTGCCAATCAGCAGATAACAGGGAGAGAGGCAAACCGGTGCTATCACTCCGTAAGCGTTCCACCAGGGTCACGCCACCGGAGCCCTGCACTCCAGAAGGATGAAGTATGGTCGACTCCACAATGGAGCACCCTTCCCGGCTATGGTGACTGTAGACCTTGAGTGATGAAATGGAACGCAAAAGACTTGAAACTCTATCTCCCTTCAGGTGACAGAGGAGGAAACAGGCTCAATATCAGGAGGAGAGCGCTTGGGATGGAGCAAGATGGGGCCCTCCACGGTGGTGGCCAGCTCTGGCCAGGCCACTCGTGTGAATTTCACACACGAGCCCCACACGTGAATGTCACACACGAGTCCCGCACGTGTGAAGCAGCCGTTGCGACTGGCAGGCAGGCTCCCGCAAATGTTTCCAGTCCACCCTGGACTTAATGTGTATGCGGTCCTAGGGAGCCATTGAATTCTCCGCACCTCAGTTTCCCCATGAAGCTACTTGTTATCTGTGCCCATCAACTTTTCAGAACACGTCTATACGCTCGGGCCTCTTAGGAGGACACTACGTCTCCCTGTAGAGGCCAGCAGTCAGAAACGAAGTCTGCTCTGCCTCGGGCTAGCAGTCGGACCTCTCTAAATCCTTATCCACAAAACAGGGAAAGGTATAATAATACTTACTGGCTGTGGTATCGTGGGAACGCAATGAAAAGCTCTCAGGACCAGAGTGTGCATTTAAACAACAGAGAATGAGTCCCTTGCAGCAGAAAGCTCTTGGCCTCGGGGTCCTGGCCCACCATGGTCCTCAGCTTTCACCTGCAGACACAGGACCTGAGTCGACTGCGCGTGTGGGACGGGATGGCGTGATTCCAGGAATACAAGCCCCCCTAACAGCCCATGGCTTCCCCGCTCCAGCCTGTTGTCCTTTGAGCAATCTGCTCAAATGATGGATGGTTCCTTTGGTCAAGAGGAGGTTTGATTCAGAGTCACATTGTGAGAGACAAGAGCCCCAATGCCAGCCAGCACCCTATTTATTTGTGGATTTGGCTTATTAGAGACAAATGATGTTGAGGCAGTTCTGTGGGCATCAAATGAATTATTTATACATCCGCTTAAATTGTTTTATTGGAAGACTCAAATTCGTTTAACTCCTGAGTTTTCAGCGTGGTGTGTGAGAATCCTATCTAGCACTTTCTAATCACTTTCTAAATTTTACTTTGAGGACCCACCTTGAAATCCAATGGGCATTAGGGCGATACAAGCAAGGAGATGTCCATACCTCAAGGCTTTCTACAGAAAAAAAAAAAAATCAAAACCAAACTTAGGTTTGAGAAAACCATCCATTTCTACAAAATGTTTATTGGGAATCTGTTTCTGAACCGATTAGATCTTTGGAAGTCTGGAGTGAAAGATATTTAAAATAAAATATAATGATCCAGCACTTTTTTTCATTTTCCCTAACTTTAAGGGAAGCTTGCTCTTCCTTTAGGCACACAATTTCACTCAAAAGTAATTGCCAAGCCTGGCGCATTCTATTACTTGTAAATTCAACATAATTAGAGACACATCCAGTTCATTACTAGCTTGAATCTTTGCCCAGCTCTTTTTTTCAGCCTGTTGCCTTTTCAAAACACTTTATTAAAAACTTGTTTTAGTATCACATTCTTTAAAGGAAAATAATAACTCCCAAGTACATTTTATAGGAATTGCTCAAAATACAGGACCCAATTCCAGAAACTAATAAAATCAAATCACAGACCTTACATCAGAAGCCTGCCATAAATTACCGCAGCACAGCTTGGCCATGTTTGACCTGGAAATTGAAATCCGTATGCTCTAACACGTAGTTTCACCGGAGAAACTGTCTCCAGATCTTGCAATTTAAAAACTATGTTCTTATTCCATTGACTGTAATGCAATTTAGCCCCTAAATATCCTTTTTCCTATGAAGAACTCCAAACACTTTCCTGTCATATTACCCAAAGCATCAGCCTTGTGGGCATTTATTAGTCCTGTTTTATAGAGCAAGATGCTTGGATGGGCAAAGGTTTTCAGGCCGGACTGTTGAGATAAAGAGTTTTGACCTTGACGCTTCAAAGACGTACTTGAGTCGCGGAGAGAGGGAATTTCAGGAGAGAACTCCCTGGCGAGAGGGTGAGGCTTCTTTGACACCTGCCACCCAGAGGTGGTCCTCGGGCTTCAGGGCTCAGGTTGTTAAATGGCCTGCAAGTTTGAAAGCTTGAGCAGATGAGCCCGTGGGTATACCTGAAGTACCACAACCCTGGCTATTTTCAACACCAGCCCTTCAGAGAGCACGGAAGCAAAGTGGGCAGGTCCTCCTGGAACCAAGAGCCAGGAACGAGAAGCTGGTCTGGTGGAGAGGCGGTACCAATGGGAAAGAGAGAGCTGCTCCATGTCACCTTGCACCCTGACAGGCTGAGTACCTCCCAGGTAGAAAAGGACAGTTGACCTCACAGTCTAGACAGGACCATTTCTGGGGACTCATCTTTTAAAATTTGCTGGTATTTCACATCTATATTCTGTAGAAGGTATGGAAGAGGTGCTTCGAATAGCTTATTTTAAAAACCCACCCATAGCAAATCAAAGCATGAAGATTTGCCTCCTGGAATCTGGAAGGTGCTTCTCTGATTGAGTCACGCTATGTCTGGTCCACAGCATGTGGACTAGGGTGCCTTAGCACATTGGCTTCCTGGGTCCCTAGCATTTGAGCTCTGAGGTATGAGAATGCTGACTCTGGTCACTAGGTAGAGAAATTGAGGCTGAGGGGTGTTGCTGGTCGCTTTCTTAATTTTCAAGTGAGATAGCTGGTCTTAATGTCAAATAAAATACAGCAATTTGGGCCACACAGATTAGCTTTCTGTTCTAGGATCCAAGGCTTTTACTTGGCTAGGAAGGGAAGGATCCATCATGAAGAAATAAGCATTTTCTCATTCTTCTGGGTTTTATTACTGGAAAGTACAGGGTCCAGTACTCAGTAAGATACTCTGACCTAAACAACACATGACCCTGAGATCAAGACCTGAGCTGAGATCAAGAGTCGAATGCTCACCAACTGAGCCACCCAGGTGCCCCAGCACATTTTATTTTTGATAAATCCAGGTCCAACCAAAATCTCAATAAGTCACTTTGTGGATATTGACAAACATTCTAGGATTTACATGGAAAGCCAAAAGACCCAGAATAGCCAACACAACATTGAAGACAAAGTTGGAGGACTGGCATTCCCCACCTCCAACACTTCTATAGACCTCCAGTAATCAACCCAGTGTGGGGTTGGCAAAAGGAAAGGCAAATACAGTAGATCGATGGTACTGAGTAGAAAGTATAGAATTATAGTCAACAATATAGTACACAAATACAGCCAATTCATCTTCGACAGAGCAAAAGTAATTCAACAGAGGAAACTTCTATAGACCTCCAGTAATCAACCCAGTGTGGGGTTGGCAAAAGGAAAGGCAAATACAGTAGATCGATGGTACTGAGTAGAAAGTATAGAATTATAGTCAACAATATAGTACACAAATACAGCCAATTCATCTTCGACAGAGCAAAAGTAATTCAACAGAGGAAAAAAATAAACTTTCCAACCAATGGTTTGAACAACTGGACAACTACATGCAAAAAAAAAAAAAAAAATCTAAGCCCTGACCTTCCATCCTTCACAAAAATTAATTGTAAATGAATGAGAGGCCTGAATGTCCTGCGCTCAGCAGGGAGTCTGCTTGAAAGATTCTCTCCCTCTGCCCTTCCCTCCACTTGTGCTCTCTCTCTCTCTCTCAAAATAAATAAATAAATCTTAAAAAAAAAAAACAAACACCAGAGAGTGAAATGAGCTATCAAGCCATGAAAAGACATGAAGAAATGCCTATTACTAAGTAACAGAAGCCAATGCGAAAGGCCTAAATATTCTAATATTCCAATTATATGACATTCTGGATAGAGCAAAACTATAGGACAGTAAAAAGATCAGGGGTTGCCAGGGTTTGGGGGGCAGAGGAGGAATGCATAGGGGGTACAGGAGATATTTAGGGCAGTGAAACACACAACAGTGGATACATGACACCATGCACTTGTCAAAACCCATAGAACCACACAACACAGAGAGAACGCTAATACAAACTATGGACTCTAGTTAATAATAATGTGTCAATATTGGTTTATCAATTACAACAAACGCACCACACTAATGCAGGATGTAATAGGAGAAACTGTGCAGGGGAAGATGGGGCATGAAGAAACTCTGTACTTCCTGCTCAATTTTTTCAGTAAATCTAAAACTGCTCTAAAAAATAAAGTCTTAATATTTTTTTTAATTGATTTTGTAGAGACTGGTTTGATCAGATGACCCAAATTGCTCAAAACAGCTCTTTTTGCCTTGGTCTGCAGCTATTGGTCAGGGGCTAGGGTTCTATGAGAAGCACGCTGGTGACCTTCCACAATGCACACACACTATTTTTAAATAGCTGACAATGAATCCTATCATCCCTAGTTTACAGATGAGCAAATTGAGTTTACAAAAGTCTTAGGACAGTGGCTAGAATTCAGGCCTCCTGATCACTGGAACTGTAACATTTACTGAATTAGGTCCTTCTCATCCACGTGAGGGGCAGCCACTTTAAAAAGCTGAGCAAGGCGTGGCTGTGTGTGAAAGCCAGTCTTCCGTAGCTGGTCCTGGCGTTCAGACACACTGTGCTGTCCCTGGAGACACGGGCCAGCTCAGGCACTCGCTGCCTCGGTCAGAGCTTTAGTCCCACACTGGTGCCTCCAATAGGAACCTTTCTCTAGGGGTGCCTGGGATGAAGCCTCTAGTCTTCGTGTTCTATCCTTCTCTTAACGAATCAAAACAAGGGGAGCCTGGTGGCTCAGTCAGTTAAGCGCCTGCCTTCAGCTCAGGTTGTGATCCCAGGTCCAGGGATCAAGCCCCAGGTCGGGCTCTGGGCTCAGCACAGAGTCTGCTTGTCTCTCCCTCTGCTCCTCACCCAGCTTTCGATCTCTCTCTCTCTCTCAAATAAATGAATAAAATCTTTTTTAAAAAATGAATCAAAACAAAACAGAAAAAACTAGAGGCATCTGGGTGGCTCAGTCAGTTAAGAATCTAACTCTTGATTTCAGCTCAGGTCATGATCTCAGGGTCGTGAGATGGAGCCCCATGTCAGGCTCGGCACTGGGCATGGAGCCTGCTTAAGATTCTCTCTCTCCCTCTTCCTCTGCCCCTCCCCACCTCTAAAAAAAAAACTATTTAATTTATTTGAATCATAACAGCATCTGCCAAACGAGAACATAATTTCTAGAAGAAAGAGCTGGAGAATGGGTTGTGGGGATGGCACAGCAGTGGGGGTGGGGGGAAGAGCGGGAGATGGATTCACATTTTCCAAACCAGAGTGTGGTGACTTGAAATCTCATTTACCAGTCAGGGTGGGTGAAGTTATACTCCAACAACAAACCACAATTTCAGTGGTGTGAAATAGTAAAGGTCTATTTCTCACTCACCCTGTATGGTATTCTCAGGTGGTGGGAGAGTTCTCCTCCAGTCTGTCCTCACCCAGGGTTCCAGCCTGATGAAGCCTCCACAGTCTAGAATGTTGCCAGTCACCAGAGCAAGGAAATGGAGACATAAAAATCATGTAGCTACAAGACCTGAAGTCTTAGATGCTTCTACTGGGAAGTGACAACATCATGTCTGCTCACGTTTCATTGGTCAAAGCAAGTCATATGGTTTGAAGGTTAACTTCAAAGAGATGTGTAGAAATCCTGCCAGCACCTGGAAGGAAGGGAAAGGGAGTTACGAATGAATGATAGTAATGCCTCCATCTTCATGTGCCTTTGTCATAGTTCTCTTTTGATGTTACCCAAAACGGATTGTTTTTAGAGGAAGAGGCAGAGGAGGAAAGGCAAAACACAATGAAATGTAATCGGTACTCCACTCCTTGGGCTACTGCTTAAGTAGAGGCTAGACCAAAGCTTGCCTTGGCGTAGAAAGCTGTGCGTTTGTCAGTAATGCAAATTAGTCTTAAAAATATNCAGTCTAGAATGTTGCCAGTCACCAGAGCAAGGAAATGGAGACATAAAAATCATGTAGCTACAAGACCTGAAGTCTTAGATGCTTCTACTGGGAAGTGACAACATCATGTCTGCTCACGTTTCATTGGTCAAAGCAAGTCATATGGTTTGAAGGTTAACTTCAAAGAGATGTGTAGAAATCCTGCCAGCACCTGGAAGGAAGGGAAAGGGAGTTACGAATGAATGATAGTAATGCCTCCATCTTCATGTGCCTTTGTCATAGTTCTCTTTTGATGTTACCCAAAACGGATTGTTTTTAGAGGAAGAGGCAGAGGAGGAAAGGCAAAACACAATGAAATGTAATCGGTCCTCCACTCCTTGGGCTACTGCTTAAGTAGAGGCTAGACCAAAGCTTGCCTTGGGGTAGAAAACTGTGCGTTTGTCAGTAATGCAAATTAGTCTTAAAAATATGACTCAGGGAAAAGTTTCAAATCAGGCTTGCGAGTTCTTAGGAAAAAAGGAAGGTCAGTGTCCATGGGTCAAACTGAACCCTATTCTAACACAGCATCGTTGAACCCCTAAGGAATTAGTTTACTTCATCCTAATCCATGGCTACAATTATACACTTCATTCTAGGTGGCCTCCTGGTAGAGTCATAGACTAGTCATAAAAGAGAGTCGTTTAAGAGATGCAGATTTAAAAAAAAAAATCATCACCAGCAAAACCAAATTCAGCTTATGTAAGGAGTGGCAGGAGTTTTGGCTTCACAGGCAAGAGGTCAGAATTTACTATCATTATCATCACCACTGACATACACTCACTCTGATATGTCAAAATCAGGCTTACCTAGTCATTAAAACTCCAACTGATCGCACCGGGATCCTGCCCAAGTGCAATACGCGAACAAAGAAACGCGTCACTCAGTAACCATTTAGTGAGCACCTACTACGTGCCGGGAACTGTTCTCGGAAACAAACGCAAATTACCGCCCTGAAAGAATGAATGAGAACTTTAACCTTAGGTTAACCTGAAAGTGATAACGACAATTATTTATTTTTAAGTATCTTTTAATGAAGACTTTTCAGTTTGAACATCAGAGAAAATGAATGTTTTAGTCCTCGGGAAACGTGGGTCACGGCTCTGCAGTCAAGCCTCGTGGCTAGCTGGTGTGCACGGGGTGGTGGCCGCCCTAGCAGAGCTGTTAGGACAAAACGCTGAGCCAGGAGGAGGAGAATTAGTCCCCTTGCGTCCTCAGCTGACTTCCTATATCACATCAAGAAAGGCACTTGACTGTTCTGTGCTTAATTTCTCCATCAGTCAAAGCAAGGCAATATTTCTTGCTCCTGTTCCCACTCCTCCCAGGGTGTTGCATGGATTAATTACCTACAATCTAGGAAGTGCTCTAAGCGCCTCATAGAAAGGAGTTTTTTTCAAATGCAATGTTCTACTTTGAAATGCCCCTGGAGAAGCGAGGGCATGATTTTGGTGTCTGGCTTCCCCAGGAAGGATCTATCTCCCTGGCGACGCCACTCAATCTCACTCAGTGTTCATTTATTAAAAGATGGCCCTCAGGTAAGTCTGGAGACACAAGCAGAATGACCGTGGTCCCCTTCAATTACACACCTCCCCCAAATTCAGAGCAAATGCTTGTCTCGAACTTCTCTCCCCGCTGAAGCTCATGGTGGGCCATCGCTCCTCCTGCAACATGCTCAGCCTCCTCCTTGGGGGTGTCTGGGACTGAGCCTCTCTCCAGCACTCTTGGTCCTGGTCTTCCCTTCTGCCCCTCTCTCTTCATCTCAAGCTACTGTCCCAAACTTCTCCCAGCAACATGCATTTTCTCCTTGCTTTAGGAAAAAACAAAACAAACCCCAAAACAAAAAAACCTCTTCTCCCAGATGGATTTTGCCATTAAAACCCTTCGATAGGGGAGCCTGGGTGCCTCACTCAGTTAAGTGTCTGCCTTCGGCTCAGGTCATGATCCCAGGGTCCTGGGATTGAGCCCCACTTTGGGCTCCCTCCTCAGGGGGAAGCCTGCTTCTCCCTGTCCCTCTTCCCCCGCTTGTGTTCCCTCTCTTGTTTCTTGCTGTCCCTCTCTCTCAAATAAATAAATAAAATCTTAAAAAAACAACAACAACCCAACTTCGAGAATTAGCCCATTGAAGAAGAACAGCAGGCACGAGCTGAACTCCAGCCTTGCCCCGGGGAGTACAGGACAGGGGAGAAGGCGTGCAGCTGGGCCAGCGGAGTGGCACAGTCCCTCTGTGCAGGTCTCAGTTTCTTTGATTGGAAAACACCTAATCAGGGTGAGATGCTTTCCAAGGTTGGGTTATCTGCCAACTGTCTGCATTCACTTGAGGAGAGGATAGAAGGTAGAAATAAGTGCATGGGTCCTGGGTTTGAATTTAGACGCTGCCACGTACCAGCTGGGTGATCTTAGGCCAGTTACTTACCTGCTCTTTCTCACTCCTCAGCTGTCAAATAGAGATAATAAGAGTCATCTCACGGGGTTGGAGGAGGTATCAATGCTTAAGTAATATCTGGCAGCTGAGGAGAGTGCCCTCAGTGCTCATCATTTCTACTATCCCAGCAGGTGTCAGATACGCATCGGACATCCCTACCACCGTTCTTGGCCCGCCGTCCTTCTCTGACATATAAATTTAAGGTTCTTGTAAGGATTCATTCCCATCCTCTACCTGTTGCACTGTGTGGAGAGAGCTGATAGCATGACAGCCCCCGTAAATCATCCTCGGGCCCACGGGTGCCTGTCGGCAACACCGCATTGGCCACATGATGGAGAAATGGGGGCCAGGGCAGGGATGGGGTGGAAAGGAGGGATGAAGTCCCTGTGCCTGCAGAAAGAGGAGAGCATAGGAGGGGTAATCAGATGATTCCGTTCAAATCAGCCAACACATGCTGAGTGAGCCTGCTGGATGCATAAGACTGGTGCTCAGCCCTGCGCTTATGGCTGTGGTGTGTGTGTGTTTGTGTGCACACACATGCGTGTGCAAGGGTGCACACGCACACATACACACGCACCCACATGCCTAAGCCCGTGCAGGGAAAGGCATAGAAATGTTTACAAAGACAGTATCTCAAAGAGCTTACAATCTAATTGAGAGTCTGAGACAAGTAGCCAACAAATTTGGTTTAGTTCGGACTACGGTATGTGAAAAAGTAAGAACAAACGAAGAGCCAAGAAGGACATCCAGTCCTGTGGGGAGCCCTGGGGATGGTTTCCTCATGGGGTGGCCCCTGAAATGGAGCCTTAGATGATCGGAAGCATTGCAACATTCAACACTCACTCAGTAAAAATTGATTGCTTGCCCACTATGTGTCAGGCACTGTTCTAGGTCCTGGGGAAGCAATGGTAATAAAAAAACAGACACAGTTCTTGATGGTAGAATGGAGAAGAACATTTAGGACTGCAGAAATAAGAAAAGCAAAGGGACAGGGGCAAGAGAACATAAGCTGGAGCATGGCTGGGACGCCAGGGACGAAGCGGGAGCAGGGAGGGCAGCTGCAGGCAGGTGGGAGGCTTCAGACGCCAGGCGGTGAGCTTGAACTTCATGCAGGGAAGATGCACGTGTCTACAGAGGTGTGAGGGAGTCGAGCAGGGGGTGCCGAGGGCAGAGCTGTGACTGAGCAAGCTTGATCCGTGGGAGCAAGTGGTGAAAGGGTCAGGGAGGGCACGGACGCAGGAGAGCCTCACAGTCCCGGTGCGACAGCCTGCATGTGAAGCACACAGTGGTGCCTGGGGC
>NC_048218.1:164116871-164149371 GCF_002007445.2 Ailuropoda melanoleuca
GGGGGGGGGGGGGGGGGGGGGGGGGGGGCTCGCAGCCAGGAAGAGCAGGTCGAGCGAGAAGCGGAAGATCTGGGGGTGGAGAGGTGGGCTGCTGTCGGACTCACCTGGCTTGCCTTTTATCGGTTGTGTTAGCCAGGCTGCTGCTTCACCTCAGGCCTCTGTCTCCTCGTCAACGAAACAAACCAACAAGCAAACACCACCAGAGAGCTGTTTCGAGAAGTGAAAATAAACTGCATCGTTCTCGATGCTGGGTAAACAGTAATTATTGGGCTGTGCATGGATGAGATAAGTAGGACATTCGCTCCTTTAACTTTCCTTGCCTACGGCCTCGCTTGCCTAAGGCAGGGACTGTTGGAGCCTCTGCAGACATACAGCTGATCTCGACCCCTGCCCTTGGTGAGGGAGCAGAGTGGCTGAAGGGTCAAATACGTCTTTACAGCCTGGGGAATAGGTGTCGCTGTTGAATGGGTATACAGTTTCATGTTTGCAAGATGAAAAGAATTCTGGAGATGGATGGTGGTGACATTTGCATGATAATGGGAATGTGCTTAACATTACTGAACTGTGCACTTAGTGATGGTTAAGACAGTAATGTTATGTTGTATATATTTTAACCACAACTAAAAATAAAATTAAAAATAACAAATGAGGGCAGATTTAAGAGGAGATAACATTTTTTAAAAAGTCTTTACAGTTTCAAATCTTTGTGACCCAGAGTATGGCGGGAATCAACAGAGAAGTAGGACATTCTAGATGATTCCATTTGGGGGGTAGATGGAGAGCTGGGTGGCTTGGACACACTGAGCTTGACATACCAGCCAGACACTGTGTTGAAGCCATCCTGCCAGTGGAGAGAAATGTGAGGCAGGAGGCTGGCATGGAAGACACACATATGGGAACCATCGGGGCTGAGTGGGGTTGACACGGAGGAAGCAGATGTCTCAGAGCTCCATGGAGGACAGCCGAGAGAAGGTGAGAAAATGGTGGCTCTTCTCATGTCGAATAACGGGGCTATCCAGGAAAAGCAAACCAAACAGTGGTCTCAGTGAAAGCCAGCCATATAGGCGAGGAGGATGACAAGGCAGGCACAAGGGGGAAGGAAGGTTCTAGGCCTCTGAGGCATCACCAGAGCTGTACAGCCGGTGTGTGTGCAGCCTGCTGCCCACGGGCCTCACTTCAGCAGCTCTGCCCCATCTTCTCACCCCAGCGCTGACATTCTTTCCTTCACCTCTTCAGACCCCTCCTGTCCCCAAACCTCCTGTGTCCTCAGGACCTCAACTCTGCCTTCTTCCTCCAAATGGTAGTTCACACCTGTCGGCTTCACTCTGCACATCCCTTCAACTCTAGCCCGGCACCTGATTCTCTGGAGACAACTTCACCAATCTAGGAAAAAGTGCAAATACCAATGTCATGACATACTGTTCTATTATTAGATAAGTGACCACAATGGTGCGCTGAAGGAGAATGAGGGGATGGGGATTCTCATGTAGGTAAGTGGGAGTGTAAACTTGGTAAACTATTTTGGAGATTAATTTGATGATATTTATTAAAATTTTTTTAAGTGCATACCCTTTGTTTTGTTTTTTTTTTAAGATTTTATTTATTTGACAGAAAGAGAGAACACAAGCAGGGGGAGCAGCAGAGGCAGAGGGAGAAGCAGGCTCTCTGCTGAGCATGGAGCCTGATGCAGGGCTCGATCCCAGGGCCCTGGGATCATGACCTTGAGCCAAAGGCAGACACTTAACTGACTGAGCCACCCAGGCGCCCCTCAGTGCATACCCTTTGACTCAGCAATCCCACTTTTCAGTAAGGAAGTATGGAATTCTATATACCTAGGATGCTTATTGCAACATCTTGAAGGTTGCATCAGTGGGGAATTATGGAATATATTATGGGATATCCATTCAAAGAATACTGAACAGTCCCTGATAGAAATCTGCATTTCTTGGCCTACAGAGATTCTATGGTACAAACCAATATGCAGACGGTAAGTCCGTAAAATAAATATATACACACATACACACATATATACATATATACATAGATATGTAGAGATGCCTGTTTAACAATAGGAAAAAAATCAGGAAAAACATGCATGTCACTGCTGCTACTGATTATCTCAAACGGATAAGATTTCTTCAGCAGACATAGGAAGGAAAAGGGGTAGGAATTTCACCTCTGTTTATAATTTTTTTTTTAAGTGGCAAAACTTGATGGGGGGTGATTTTTCTTTTATGTATTTATCAACATTTTTCATATAAAGTAAATTTAAATTGAAAATGAAAACAAATTCTTGATAGAGGGACTCTCATTGGCAGTTCATTCTTTCATACCCCCTAATGACAGAGGTTTCTGACAAGCCAATGGATTGGCTGCATCCGGGTCACCTGATAACCACCGTCCAATCAGAAGTGGGACGGGGCAGGAGGTTCTCCACGGGGCGACAGTCGGGCTGCAGAAGGGTTTGTGGAAATGCAGAGATATCAGCGGGAAAATGCCTAGTCCTTCCCACCTTAGCCAAGGACATCAGCTTGGGAAATGTCTACATTTCAGGGGCACGTAGAGTGGAGAAGATAGGAAGAAGGTCAAAAGAAAACTAAAATAGTGCAGTTCAGACAGGAAAGGAGCCAGTAGAGGGAAAAAATTAAATAAGAGACATGAGCAAGGGATTGCTTGAGTAAGCATTTTTCAAATGACTACTATGACTACTATGTGTGGGTGTTTTCCAGTGCTGGGCATATGGCACTGAACGAGGCAAGTGAGATCCTTCCTTTTATAGGCTTCATATTCTCTCAGGTGGGAGGCATGAAGGACATTAGAAGTTAGGAGCCAGTTTAGCTGCAAGTGATAGAAGACCCAACATAGCAATAGTTTGAGCAGGTTACAACCTAATTTCTGTCCCATGAAAGTCCAGAGGGATATGACCCAGGGCTGCTAGGATCACATCATGATGTCATCAAAGACCCAGGATCCTGTTATCTTGGTGCTCAGACGTCCTAGGGATGATGCTTTCATCTCACAGCCCAACATGGCTGCCTAAGTCCTAGCAATCACGTTCACATCCTAGCTGTCAAGAAGAAGGAAAGAGGATAAAACAGTGCTCCTTCTCCTTCTAAAGACACTTCTCCTTATGTTTGACCAGAACTGAGACACATGTCTATACCTCACTGCCAGGGAGGCTGGGCTACGTGGTCTTGTTCTGACTGACTACGTACCTGACTGAAATTTGGGGTTCTGCTGCTAGGGAAGAAGGAGAGAATGAATAACAGGAGGAACCTGCTTGTCTCTGCCATAGGAAGAAGTCAGAAACTAAGCAAACAAAAATATCACAGAGGAATCAAGGGTTTGATGAGTAAAGTCCTGTGGAAACAAACAGAAGATGAGGCTACTCAAGGTGGAGTGGTCAGGTAAGGTCTCTCCACAGAGGTGAGATCTGAGCTGAGACCTGAACAACAAGAAAGGCCAGCCAGCCATGGAGACATCTGGGGGAAGAATATTCCAGGCAGAAGGAAGAAATAGGACAGAAGCCCTGAGGGAGGAGCAAGCTGGAAATGAATGATAAGGCCGTCGTGACTGTGCACAGAGGGACACAGGGTCGTGGTTGAGGGGATCCAAGAGCGTCAGGAGCACGAGTGGGGCTTCTTAGTGTTCTTTCTTAGAGACGTCGTGTGCACACCCGTGTTCGCGTGTATGTGTGAGAGAGACAGACAGACAGCAGACAGAGGCACTCTCTCTCACTCAGCTGTGTGTTCGTAGGCCCCAGACTGTCCAGATTCAAAGTGTCAAGAGGATGAACAGTTTGGAGAGTCAGAGATGATAATCGAATCTAAACCTATCACGAGAATCATTATAATAAATTTTCTGCCACTCAGAGCTATGTGCCCTCTTCCCTGTCAGCACCCACTGGACCCCCACGGTATCTTTGCTGAGTGGGGAGCGCGGGCTGTTGGTGCCGATGACCCTGCAGCATTCCGATGCAATCATATGCAGTATGTTCTGATCACAGCCTCTCTTTGGCCCCGTGGCCACCTCCTTGTGCTGCCAAAGACTAGAAATCCGGACCTAAACTATCGTTCTGGGCCCAAGGCAGCTTGGCCAGAAGATGGAAGCCATTACGAATGGCCCATTCATTCCGCTGAGGTGCGGGCGATGCCCAATTCCAATGAAGCCAAATTATTTTGCAGCTACTCTGTTATTTAACTCTCACAGTATCCCAGGAATTGGGCAAATAGGTGCTATTCCCACTGTACAGGTGGAACAAAATAATTGAAACCCACGAAAGTAATTGATTGACCTAAGGTGAAGAAGCAAGTTGATAGCATAGCAAGACTCCCTACGTTCTGTTCTAAGTGCTTTGTCTGCTTGACCACACAGCCCCCTGAATGGGGTGCCACCTATTTGAGCCACAGGTCACTGACATAAAGCAGCCAAGGGATCCTCGCTCTGGGGCCTGCTGGGGTGACACGTTCTGCTCTCCGGAACCTGACGCACAAGCATGGTGTGGAAAGGGTTACACGCTTAGACCTGGGGATTTCTGATTCCTATAGGAGAACAGCAACATTCAAAAGCGAATTTCCCCCCAAGTTCCCTATTTTGAAGCAACGCGGCAGTATAGCTCCTCTCAGGATTACGGCCGGGTCAAAGGCAGCGGGAAGGGAGAAAGCTGGAGAATCCCGTTAAAATCTTGGCTGGTGGGGAGCAAAGTAATGCTGGTTACCTCCCTGGGTAGGTGAAATTTTGTTCAAAGGATTCAGGGATATGGATACAAAGTAGAGACTCGAGTTTCTTTCAATGATCTTTCATAAAGTTACTCCAGGCCGCATGCTCCTTTTTAACTGCTGACAAAAGGGGTTTGTGCTTGAATTCCTTCCAGTGTCTGTTTTTTTGTTTTTTGTTTTTCCACCTCCGAAGTGAACATTCTGCTCTCAGCTACACAGGTGCACAGCACAGCACCGAGATATCTCATAAAACCGGCTCCGGCCAAGGCACTCACAGCACAATGGCTGAATTTATGAGGCACACATCAGCCTGTCCCTGCAGGGGACAGGGCTGGCTCCGGGGGACAGATTCAGGGGCTCCTTGCTTCTATGTCACCAGGTCAAATGAAGCGCTGGCCAGGTGTCCCTACAACACACTCCCCGCTAATAAACGTGGGTCACCTGTGAAAAATGATCCCGAGACCTTGAATCAACTTTCGTCGTAGACAGCAATCTCCTCAAGGAGTGAATGTGCCAAAATACCCAGACAGTCTCAGCAAGGACTCCGGTGCAATCTAGCTTTACTGGTGGGCACCTTTCAGAGTCAGGCGGCAAATACAGTGGGCCGGACGTTTTCTCCGCCTGAGACGCAGTTTAGAATTTTATCACAAAGGCCAAAGCCCTAAGGGCATAAGTGCTTGTGTGCATCGAGTGTGAGGATGACTTGGCTTTGGGGACAGGGAGACCCCAGCTCAAGTCTCAAGCTTCCTTCTGGCGCTTTGCAGCCTGGGCAAGTCTGTCTCTTCTCCGTCGCAGGCTCACACGTCCCACCTCTTGGCACTGGGGAGGATCGAGTAAGACAGTGTAGTGTAGTCCTTCATTTGCAGGAACTGCTCAGTGGTTGGAGGCGTTAATGGTATCGGGTGTGAAAAGGAGAGCGTTGTATAGCCATTGGGCTTTTTCCAAGCAGTTCTTAGAGAAATCTCAAGAAGCCAAATCAGAGTAAGTTGAGGTCAGAAGATATGTCCAGGCCCTCAGCAGCTCTCCTAAGGACATCGCTGTGTGCTTCCCTCTCCTCTGGCAGCTGCCTCCTTTTCTTTTTTAAAAAAATAATAATATTTTTTATTATATTATGTTAGTCACCATACAGTACATCCCTAGTTTCTGATGTAAAGTTCCATGATTCATTAGTTGCGTATAACACCCAGTGCACCATGCAATACGTGCCCTCCTTACTACCCATCACCAGCCTATCCCATTCCCCCACCCCCCGCCCCTCTGAAGCCTTCAGTTGGTTGCTGCCTCCTTAATAAACCTGTCCCCTCCCCATTCAGGCCCTGGCACTCCCGGGAAGGCTTTCAGCTGTGCGTCCGTGGAGCCGGTGACATCTAGAGCGGGCTGCACGCACGAGCTGCAGCACTGTGTCCCGGCTCTTTCTCCATTCAGAGCCATCGCTGGATAAAAAGTTCCATCAGTGACTCACCGGCGGCCTGGCACAGAGCGCTGTCGGAGCACACGGCCCAGATAGCCACGACCCCTCACTGCCATGCGCCTGGGGACAGCAGGCGGCCAAGTCCTAGAAACTTTCCCTAGGAGAGCCCCGGACATGTTAATAACTAGGAAAGAGAAAAACCAAGAAGAGTGTGTGCGCATGATAGATGCTTTATTACATCAAGGAACCATTAGAAAAATTAATTAGAAGGTAAAAGGGAATGAAGAGAATGAAATGTGACAGCTCTTTCTGGCCCAGTCACTTTCTCTCGGATCCAAGAAGCTGTGGGGTGCGATTTAACATGATGCATTAAGGCGTTACTCGCAGCTCAGCGGCTCTGCGCCGTGTGGTGCGGGGTTACCCGTGGCAAACGCACAGCTTTGTATCCGAATCAGGCCGGGTCTACACCGTACAGGAAGGATTGGGGGGTTCCCCTGCTCCCTCCCGGACGCACAACCTGATGCCGCTGGGTGCACCAGCCAGGGGGAGAGAAGTCCCGGGGTTAGCTGGCCCTGCTCCGGTGCTCACCTCTTACAGAGAATCCCGTCGCAAATGAAATGCCTGGGAAGCATTGTTCTGCAAAGCAGCTTCCCTTCCGTGTCTGCGCGGGCAGCGCGAACCGCAGTCAGTGCCGCTCTGCCTACCCTGCTGTCTAAGGAGACGGCTTTTGTTGTTTGCTCGGCCTGACTGGTTGCCTACGTGGACTACACTTTCTGGAAACTTCTCCACTATGGACTTCACCGAACAGGGGTGGATGCCTTTCAGGGAGAATATTTTTGTGCCCTCGAAATCATGGAATTAAATACAATAAACTCTCACAGGATGCCTGCTGTTTGCAGAGCACTGTGCTGAACTCGGTAGGGTGCAAAAGGAAACATGCTCTGGGAACTCACCACGTGGAGGGGAGACAGACACACTGGGCCAAAGCCTCCAAAAGGTTCAAACACAAAGTTTTAGGGCACAGGGAGGAAGACACTGACCTTCCATTTGGCCAGACTGTCTATACTTCTAGAATCACCTTGACCACAAAAATCCAGCATCTTGCATTGCACTGCACTGCCTTGCCATCAACAATACTCAAACAGCATTGGCCACATAAACACTGCCTGGAGAAAAGAGGAGCTGGCTATGGAGGGTAAGAACATTCCAGAAAGGAGAAACTACTTCAGCCAAAACTTGTAAGATTTGTCAGGGAACAGGGAATACCAAGTGTACAGCAAGCTGGGCCGGGGGTGGAGGGGTAGGTAATTAGCAGAGATAAATCGAGAAAGGTGGTTAAGGTTCTAGAGGCTGGAGGACATATTCAAACCCACTTTCCAAATACATTTCAGAGGAGCTGGTGAAGGTGACACCTTTCAGAATGCAATTTAGAAAGAAGTTAGTGGAACCTTCCCATGGCTTCTTTGTCCTGTCTCTCATAGCATTGAACACAACGTTTCAGGTGTCACAAGTAGGTCTAAAACATGAAGCAGAAACAGTCACGGTCAAGCCACCGATTTGCTGGAACTACCTACGTGACAGTTTTGGGGTCCGTTTGTGGAAGAAAGTGTTCGCAATCATACCTTTCACAGTAGATTCAAAGAGTTCAGGCATTGGAGCCAAATGGACCTGATTTCAAATCCAGACTCTGCAACTTTCTACCCCATGATCTTGGGCAAAACACCTCTCTTTGCTGGGCCTCAATTTCCTCATTTATAACTCTGAGAAAGTAACTCCAATGTCATCTGGCTGCTGTTTGGATCCATTAGGCCTAGCCTGTAATGGAAGGTGTTCAGTACCTGTGAGCTCTTCTTCCCTGCCTTTCTGTTTTACATTTGTTTCCATGCTGCACGCAATTAAAAGTTTATGATGTTTTAAAACTGATTTTCCAATTTCGGGGCAGTAAATTGTAAGTTGCTGTTATTTTCCTGAAATGATGTTCTTTAGATTAGAGTCTGCTGGATTTCTTTTCAATTGCATTAAATTCTATTTACTGCATTTCTGAAAAGACACCGATGTGTCGAGGAAGAATATACGATGGCTGATTCTGACTATGAAAGCTACCTACAGGAATAATAACACCCCAGACCACCGTCCACTCGCTTGTCCCCATGGACTCAGATGAGGACATTGTTAGCAAATGTGTCGGACACCTTTGAATTTAACACCACTGTGCTCATTGATTCTATGAGTCTGGCCTTGTAGGACCTTCCAGAGATGCTGAAACGAGCACATTTTGGTTAAATGACCATGGGCTGTGCTGAGGTGTTTTCATGGTTCCCAGGTGGGAGGTGCTCTCTAGGACCGTCAGCTGCTGGCCCCACTGAGACCCGTGGCATCATCCCGCTAAGCCCAGGGCTTGTCCACAGACGGGGAGGAAGAAAGCAGGCTCCTGAAGTTTTGTCAATAAAAAGACCTGTTTTTCTTTAGACTGGTCAGGAGGAGGCAGTCAAGAGCTGGAGCCCATGAGGCAGGGAAGAGCCCCATCCAGGCCCTGCCCTCCTGCCACCAACGCCCTGCTGATGGTCCCAGCTGGGCCCAGTGCAAACTAGCGGTCTGGCCAAAGACGTTTCTACATCTTTGTTATACGGGGAAGCTTTTTATTGTTTTTTTAAAAGATTTTATTTATTTATTTGACAAAGAGAGAGACAGGCAGCGAGAGAGGGAACACAAGCAGGGGGAGTGGGAGAGGAAGAAGCAGGCTCAGTGGAGCAAGGAGCCTGACATGGGGCTCGATTCCAGAACACCAGGATCACACCCTGAGCTGAAGGCAGACGCTTAACCACTGAGCCACCCAGGTGCCCCGGTAAAGCTTTTTATGCAGTGTAAAAGCCAATGACTGTAGGAAAGGCGAATAAGCCCTGAGTACCTGTTTAATGTAGACTCTTTTTCCGAATACGCTAATTAAATCTGAAGAAGACTGCTTTTAACAATTGATTTCCTTTGCACGGCCGTCAGACCCTTCCACCTGGAACCTTCATGCCCTCGGAAGCCCCCTGGCGCCCTTCTTTAGAGGGCTTGAGGGTGGCACGGGGTCAAGGACATGAAAGAGAAGGAAGCACAAGCAGGCTTGAAGCAACCCAACTGCTCAGTTTGCTAAGCCGAAGCCAAGAGGCCAGGAGGAAGGGAGGCCGAGCTGAGCAGGGTAGAAATACATCCTCAGGCTACACGGATGCCTGCAGCTCCCAAGCCACACGCTGGCGAGCCAGGTGCATCGGAGCGAGTGGCCGGGGTGGGGCCCCGTGGTCCGTTGTCTCGTGGGCCTGCTGGTGCCTTCTGGCAAGCTTGTCTTTGTGGGTGAGGAGGTCTCCCTGCATCTCTTCTGTTTCCTCAGCTGGGTGTGTGCAGGTGGCAGGAAGCACACGGAGGAGAGCACAGCTCCACCTGAGGCCCCTCTGCAGCAGGAACAGCAGGAACGGCAGCAGGAAGGGCAGCAGGAAGGGCAGCAGGAGCGACCCCATATTGCCTCTGCACCCCACCACCCCGCGGCTGACCCGGCCCACTGCCTGCTGACAGGAAGGGTCAGGCAGAAATAGGCAATAGGGCCAGAGCAGGTGAACTTCGAAGGAGGGAACCCCTGAGGGCTGCTACAAAATTCCTCATGTGGGAAAAACGCAGAAATGAAAGAACACGATTAGGCCGCGCTTGCCTGGGAACAAAGTTGATTCTCTGATGCCCGGCAGATTTCGGGGGCTCTGAATGTCCTGACAGGGAGAGATGCAGTGAAGGGCAAATGCGTGCCTGCAGAGGCCTGATGGCTCTCGCTGAATGGAGGTGCCCTTTCCTAGGAGGGTGACAGGCTGCAATGGGGGAATGGTCGGAAACGTTTCCTCCTCAAGCAGAACCCACTCCACGTGGTTGCAGCTTGGCTCGCTGGGGGATGTTTCTGGATGTCTGCCCGCACATCCCACATAGCATTCTGAATATGTGTGAACAGTGAGGCAAAACTCTCCCTTTTTCTTGCCAAGAGCAAAGAAATATTTAGGACTAATTTCCTTTTTTTTTTTTTTAAGATTTTATTTATTTATTTGACAGAGAGAGAGAGACAGCCAGCGAGAGAGGGAACACAAGCAGGGGGAGTGGGAGAGGAAGAAGCAGGCTTCCCAGCGGAGCAGGGAGCCTAATGCAGGGCTTGATCCCAGAACGGGATCACGCCCTGAGCCGAAGGCAGACGCTTAACGACGGGCCCACCCAGNGAGAGAGAGACAGCCAGCGAGAGAGGGAACACAAGCAGGGGGAGTGGGAGAGGAAGAAGCAGGCTTCCCAGCGGAGCAGGGAGCCTAATGCAGGGCTTGATCCCAGAACGGGATCACGCCCTGAGCCGAAGGCAGACGCTTAACGACGGGCCCACCCAGGTGCCCCAGGACTAATTTCCTAATAGTAGAAAGGGCTGGATACCTGACCACTTTATTCAGAAACCAGTAGAACTTACAAATGACCAAATTTAACTAACTGCAGAGCAGGCTGGCTTCAGTCACTGGTTGAATGGAAAGAACTGGGGTTTAGAGTCAGGTTAGACCGAGTTTAAGGATTGTCCCCCAGGATTGGGTGTGAGCCTGGGCTCACCATTCAGCTTCCCTGGACCTCCATTTCCTCGCCTGTGCCATGGAGTAAGAAGACCTCTTATCGTAAGAGTGCCTGGGACAATGGCTCCCAAATCGTGCTGCGCACTGCAGTCACGACATCTGAGGGTCTTTACCAAACTCTGACGTCCCGACATTCTGATTTCACTGGCTTGGGGTGTGGCTTGGGTGGCAAGATCTTAAAGGTGCCACCAAGTGATTCGAACGTACGGCAAAATTTGGGAACCATTAGCCTAGAAAATGCTACACGTTCAGCACGTGTTTGTTCTCCCCAGGACCAGCTCCATCATTTGTGGGGCCCACTGTTAGAAAATTTTTCATAATTTCAAGATGGCGGCAGCGAAGCATTAAATCAAGCTCAGGGTTCTTGTGAGCAAGAGCCGACCCCCGTTTTCTACCTTCCTGTCATTTCTAGCAGAGCGATTCCCCACACTAAATTATAAAGGAAAAGAAATCCCACAGTGGGTGAAGGGGACAAGAAATGAGACGATCTGTGGTAGTTGTGGTGGGGTCTCCCACTAGCAGGGTTTGCAGGATTTTTCCCGCAAAACCTGGGACCTGTCCAGAAGCAAATGCCTTGGTTGGGAGGTTCTGAGGGTGGTACTGAGAAGGCTGTCTACAAAGCTAAGCGCAGAGCTCATTCCCACTCCTCGCCAGTCCACATCAGCTCGTATGTGACCATACATGGTAGCAGGAGATGTCACAGTACCAAAGCAGGGATTCTCTGCAGGAAAAGTGCTACGTGTGGGAGACAATTTCTGTGATATCAAGACATAGGCCTTACAGGAAAGGCAGTGCAGCGATGAAAGGGAATTCTGCAAGGATGGGACACACTGCATCTCCAGAGAGAAGCCAAGCAAAAAGGACCACCTGGAAAATTCAACCCATTGGACCAGCTATCTGCATGCCCTTTGGGGTGGCATCACTCACTTTGGGGTGTCGATGCTGACTTTCCCTCCTCAGCCTTTTCAAGGACTCCCTTAGGGCCCCTTGATCCTTTAATGGTGCTTTACTAGAATAGGGAAAAGGCGGGGAGAGAAGGGGAGCTGGTGTGTGTCTGTGATCTCCTCCTTAGAAACACACCCCGGGATGGCGGGGCTGGCGCCTCCCCCGGCCCTGACTGCAGTGATTTAGTGAAAGGCCCTCGCGGCAACAAGTCACAGGCTCTGTAAATGCCTCGGAAATGGGGTAATCTTGCAGAGGATTTACAGCTGTCTGCTCCCCACCCCACTGTCTGGTCTTGGTCCTTAGGCGGGTTCACACAAAGGGTTCAATGATTTCCACTCCGTTGACAGAAACCCAGAGCATCTGGGCCTGGGCCCAGCTGGTGGCTTGAGCCTGACGCTACACTGTCAGTTGCAGAGTTAGAGGAAACAATTTGGGGAACATTGATTAAAAAATGATCAGGGACAATGAAAAATCTGGGGATTCCTCCTAGTTACAAAATGGGAAGAGGAAAACGCTTGGCTCTGAAGACAGTCTGCGGACATTTCATCTGCCATGAGGACACTCAGCTTTGACACTGAGGCACCCTGCCCTCCGGGGCTCTGGCTTTGATCTCACCTCCTTGGGATTTGGAAGAGAACAAAGCAAACTTTTTTCCAGCCTCTGCCCCTGGTCCCAGGCTTTATGCGCAGCCTTTCACTAGTCCCCTGACTCAGGTCAGTTGTTCACCCCTTTGAGAGTGAGGCCTGCCTTTGGAAAATGGGGGTAATCAGAGGGCAGGTCCCTGAGTTCAATGAGATGATTCACCATCTCAGCACTTCTGGAGCACAGGGAGAGGGCCCAGTAAGTGTCAGCTCTTTAGGCATCCATGTACCTTCCTCCCAGAGAGCCTCGAAGGGCGGGACTATTACTCTTCCCATCTGGTAACGAGAAAAGTACGACTTAAGGGAGGTTAAATAACTTAGTGGAAGTTCCAAGATCAGACTCCAGGTCCGTCTGAGCCTTGGTGACACCAAGTCCCCCCACCAGCACAGGGATCCACCAACCATGATTTCCACCCTAGGCTCACCTAATCAATTCCCAGCTTGTGTGTGTAAACTTGAAGACCTACGGATCTAAAAGGCCAGATGGAAGAGGGAAGGTAGAGTAAAAAGGAGGAAAAACATCTCACGCGGATCATCTCACTAATTGGAAAATTAAAAAACAGAAAAAGGGGAAAAGGGGCAATTTTGCTCTCCATTGGGGCGATGCGGGCCACGGTGATGAGAGGGCGGTGAGAATGGCCGGCTCAGGGAGTTGTCATTGGCAGGATATCCAGGACGTTTGCTGGACTCCAGCAGCGGAGCTGAGCTGGCCGGACGGGCTAGGGCAGACTTTCCAGTTCTCACGAAGGCCAGCGATGCGATCCTTGGCCTGGGGGCAGAAACAACAGACCCTGGGCAGGAAGGCCATGTGCAGGCTTCCATGCCGGGCTCCCGCCGCTCCCAGGCCAGGAAAGGAACGAGCAGGAGACTTTGCAAGTGCACACATGGCACTGAGCTAATTGCCATCAGCCAGGACGGTGGCCGCTGCCGGCGGGGCTGGGCCGCTGCACAGTGGCTGGAAGAATGATGGAGTGGCCTTTAATTGTTTATACTCTGAAACCTGGGAAGTGTTGGCAACAGAGCAAGAATGGAGAGGCTGCTGGCAGCCGGATGACAGGCTGGAGAGCAAGCCTCCACCCACCTAAATGGTTAAATGGCTGGTTTGCCAAGGCCACTGAGCAAAGTGTTACCTCACCACGGGGCAGATTAAAATATGCATTTTCTCCTAATTGAGCATAGTGAAATCAGCCGGCGGTCCTGTCACAAGTGCAGGAATGAATTGTCACAGCACGAAACACGCTACTCGACAGAGCATCTATTATATGGGAAAAAAGAGCCACATAAACTTCCTTCACGTTGGAATTTCCTCCGATTTGTTGTCCGGTGGGCTAGGAGAAGCCTCTGGGAAATGGTTGCCCAGCCATCCCTGTCTTCTCGAATGGCAGCTCGTGAGCTAATCGTGGCACCTTGGGCCCATGGCCCACCACATGGCAAGGTCTGATTTGTAAATTGGGCCAGAGAGCTAAAAAACTGTTTATGCTGATTGTCCCTTTTTCTAAAAAAATGTTTTATATACTTATATGTTTAAATATATATTAGGACAAATGTAGGTAAGGCAAATCCTATTTTTCTACTGCTTTCCATTACAAAATTAAAAGTGTGTGCTTATAAGAAAACAGAAAATCCCATGACAAAAAAAGTCCATCCCACCCACAAGTCTGGTATAGGACTGGACAGAGCCGTTGAGGGCAAGGACCCACGTGAAAGCCTCTCTCCCCCACGCACATCCCTGGGGGCTGCTAACAGCACCTGGGCCTGAAAGCCTCCACGACAGGCTTACGTCTGGGAAGGTCCCTCTGCCGCCACTGGATGGTATTAATTATGAGACCTGTCAAGCCGAGTTGACATCAACCCTCTGGAACAGACGGAACCTGTGTTCTCCGTGTTTAACGTCATAGCCCTTGATATTTTTAACACATTGAGAGTACTTTCTGGTCCTCTCTTTTTCTGTTTAAATATCCCTCATTTCAGATTGTCTACAGACACTTTACCATCCCGAGCCCCTTCAATTCTTCTCTTCAGGGGAGGCATCCATGCGAACTCAACGACAGCGCCCCTTGTGGCCCAAGACTGCATTTCCAGCGTGTGAGCGAACACCCCTGCGATGGGCGCCCCCTGAGCTTACAGCCTATGGAACCGCACTGTCGTTTCCACGGGAAGCACTGTGCTTGCATCTCAGTAACGGATTCTGTGTCCTAAATGCAGGAGTGCATTTATTTTTATTAGCTTCCTTGTTATGGTTTCAGCCATGTTTTAACCCGTTTGAGGACATGTTGAACCCTGACGTGTCATCAGTAAAGCAGCTGTTTCTCCCACTGGTATGCTATAGCTGTGAACTGGGTAAGTGGATTTCTTTGCGTTGAACCAAGTCAATGAGAAAGTACTCACCAAGTTCAAGCACAGAGCCTGTGGCACCCTCTAGAAGCCTCTCCGGGTCTGTCAGAATTCTGACTTACCAAGTCAGCTGTTTGCCAGAAGTCTTTCTAGATGGAAGCTTCTTGGAGGGAGGGACTGTGGCCACTCAGTAAACACTAGTGAGTAAATGCAGTGGAAAAAATCTGAGTTCTGTTTATTCTTTTATTAAGAAGGGGGAGCCTGGCTGGCTCAGGCAGTAGAGCATGAACTCTTGATCTCGGGTCATGAGTTCAGGCCCCCCTTTAGGCATAGAAAGCACTTTTAAAAAAGAAGGAGGAGGAGGAAGAACATCATACATTAGTGTAAGACTTAGGCGTGATTACAGGTAACCGTATAGAAAATACTGTCTAGAATCCTGATAAAATGCATGACATAGCAAATGTAACCCATATATAGAAATGCAAATACAATATCTTTTCCTGGAGACACAATGGACTATAATGACTTCTTTGCTTCTAAGAAATGATGGGAGATAAAAATAGACTAATTAGCCTTAATTAACACATTCCCTTATTATTCTTCCCTGCTGGTGACATTAGCTTATGTTCAGTCTTCGGTAGCAAAACATACATCTTGTTCTCCGAGTTTAAAGCCAGGGGCCCTGACACGAGATACGGGTAAAGAGGCTGACATCCGCTGATCCACTCAGGGTCCTTGGGAGGTCCCTTATGGTCTCGCGGGTTCCTCTACCTCCAGTTACAAAGAGCCTGGCACCTGGGTTGCCGGAGGTCAGCAGACAGGGGAGGCCGGCAACAAGGGCCCCCCACCACCCCGACATGGGGTCTTCGTGTCCCTGGCTGCTGCAACTCCAGTCCTAATGTTACTTGATTTCCAGATACTTCTTTGCCCAGCCCTGTAGTTAAAATACCACTGTAGGGGGCACCTGGGTGGCTCAGTCATTAAGCGTCGGCCTTCAGCTCGGGTCATGGTCCCAGGGTCCTGGGATCGAGTCCCGCATCAGTCTCTCTGCTCAGCGGGGAAGCCTACTTCTCCCTACCCGCCCCCCTGCTTGTGTCCCCTCTCTAGCTGTCTCTCTCTCTGTCAAATAAATAAACAAAAACTTAAAAAAAAATACCACTGTAGTACTGGGAGACTGACAGCAGTAACAGGGGCAGAACATTTACTGGTTGTTTACGGAGTGTATGTGCGCGATCACATCGGATCCTCAAAAGAACCTGGAGGTCCTGCCTCTAATGGAGCTTAATTATTATCCCCTTTATGGCAGGGGTGGGGGGAAGGGGACTGAAGCTTAGGGCGTGGGGGTCACTTGTTCAAATCATGAAGCAGAGTCACAGCCTGACCCCAGACGGCTAGCTCCTGACCACATGGCAACACCACCTTCCTTATCAGTCTACCCTGGGCGCAGTTCGGTTAAATTTAATCCCACAAGTAATGACTCCGTTCCCATCACGTGCAGACACTGTGTTAGATGGCATAGACGTTTCTAGTCAAAAGGCAAAATCCTAGCTGTGGGGATCTTGCAGCCCCTGGAATTAGGTTTTGCTGTGGTAACAACCCCAAAACCTGATCCACTTAAAATACCCAAAGCTTATTTCTCAGTCCAGCTACACGTCCATCGGGGATCAGGTGGAATCTCACGATGGTCACTCGAGGCCACAAGCTAACAAAGCAGCCGCCACCTCGAACGCTGAGGTCTCCCAGAAGAGGGGGGGAGAGAGACACGGAGGGCTCGTGCTCACCCCAGGAGGGACACGCATTCCTTCCGCTCCCTACATATTGCCCACAATGCGTCCACGGCTCCACACACGTGAAGAGGGGCCTGGTAATATGATCCTGTGACAATGACGAGCACATGGGGACAGAGACTTGCTGCCTCACAGGGCAGAATGTGGTACGTCATAAGCCACACGCCATACGTCGAAAGGGCCTGAAAAATAATTTCCTTTTGTGAGATCAGGAAAGGCTTCACGGGAGAAGGATGGGCTTTACAAGGTGAGTGAGACTGTAGTCGGCAACACTTGGGGTGTGCTGGCGTGAGGACCTGGGTTGAGAGAAGAATTAAGAGCAGAGGTTCGAAGAGGGGAAGGGGGATGCCACTGGGGTAATAACACGGTCTAGAGCACAGAGGGCAGGTGGGGCATAACCAGCACGAGGCGGGAGGCTAGACTGAGGCTGCGTGGAGAAATCTTGTAATTTGGCGGCCTGTGGAAGGCACTGGAAGGGGCAGCTGTGACGCGATCAGAGCTGCGCTTTAGGAAGTGTCTTCAGCCAGCAGCGGCACAGAGGGGAGTTTGAAGTGATGGCTTCAGGGGCAGGGAGGGGGCTGTGGCAACCCCCTAAGGTGCAAGAGAAGGAGGGCCAGTGAGGACAGAAGGGAAAGGATGGGTGAAAACAAACCCCCCAGAACCACAGTCAGGCATGCTACCAGGCTAGATAATCAAATGTAATCAGAGGGAGCGGGAAAGGGAGGGAGGAGAAGAAAACAAAATGCCCTGATTTCAAGCCTGCAGGAGGTTCTTGGATGAGCTGGGCACTTCCCGGGAAGCCACAAGTGGTCCCGACAGCAAGGTCGAGCCAAGTCTTCCTTCTGTGGAAAACACGATGCCCCCGGCCACGGAGACACCTCAGTGGGCAAGAGCTTGTCGCTAATCCTGAGGAATACGTTCCTCTCCCAGGAACATTTGAACCAAGTCACTCTCTACCCGCTGTGTGTGCAGGAGGGTTTGTGGGCTGACCCTTGTACACTGGCACTGACCACGGAAAAGCCCTTTACAACCTGTGCTTGGCAGAGGGGCCTGAAGTGGTGTGAAAATATGCTTCTTGTCTTCCTTGGACTTCGAAGCACACATATTTTATGAACAGATTTTTAGAAGCATTGAGGAGCGACCATGTGTCGGTGCGTCTATTCTGTATGCGTGAACGAGAAGTCAGTTAGGAAACCCGAGACAGATCACAGGGCCTTTTGCCGACTCAGCGCCGTGCAACGCACCGATCGCTCCCATGAAGCCCAAGGTCTAATGAACCCTACTTAGACGGAACTACAATCGACACCTGCCAAGGCGAGGGTTATTTTACCTTCCATCCTGTCTCGCACACGTCGGAGAAGCGCGGCAAATACCCAATCAGATCTGCCTCGCACAGCAGGTGTATCTGCGAAGGCTTAAGACCTGCTCTTCAGTGAATACGAAGCTTTTGTTCTGTAATGAATCATAGCCACCAGTGAACTTACTTTAATGCTTTCGTGTCGCTGTCTTATAATGAGATCAGGAATTCCAGACAGTTTAGTAAGCCGGGGAATGCAAAGCCCGGGAAGAAGAGGCAGCTTTTTCTTGGGATTTTTCGCACGTCGTGGAAAGCATAGTGATTCCACGTGGAAGGGGCAGGTTCTTGGAACGTGAGTCCTAGATGGCCACACAAGGTCTTGCTCCTCGAGTGTGGTCTGTGGCTCAGCGGCATCAGCAGGGTCTGGGAGCTTGTTAGAAATGCAGAATCTCAGGGCGCCTGGGTGGCACAGCGGTTAGGCGTCTGCCTTCGGCTCAGGGCGTGATCCTGGCGTTATGGGATCGAGCCCCACATCAGGCTCCTCCGCTAGGAGCCTGCTTCTTCCTCTCCCACTCCCCCTGCTTGTGTTCCCTCTCTCGCTGGCTGTCTCTATCTCTGTCAAATAAATAAATAAAATCTTTAAAAAAAAAAAAAAGAAAGAAAAGAAATGCAGAATCTCAGGGGCTCCTGGGTGGCTCCGTCGGTTAAGCGTCTGCCTTCGGCTCGGGTCATGGCCCCAGGGTCCTGGGATCGAGCCCGGCATCAGGCTCCCCGCTCCATGAGGAGTCTGCTTCTCCCTCTGTCTGCTGCTCCCCTTGCTTGCGCTCGCTCGCTCTGTCTAATAAATAAATAAATATCTTTGGAAAAAAGAAATGAAGAATCTCAGACTCTGCCTCAGACCTACTGAATCAGAATCAGCATTTTAACAAGATCGCCAGCGGAAGTCTGAGAAGCACTGACACAAGGGACCCAACACAGCAAGCGGACTGAAGAAATTTATGTGGCATGTGACCTGCAACAAGCCAGCAGCTGGGTCAGTTTCAGCCAAACCTCTGGATTTCTCTAAATCCAGAGCACTCGGCTGTGTCGTATCATTATCGCTTCTCTCTCTTTACACTGGAATTTCTTTGACAAAATTATTGCCATCTGATACTGTTCCGGCAGATGGAGAAAATACAATTCTTTTCAGAAGGTTGACAATTTTTTCCACAAATACATATTTTGGCTCCTTAGCTCCATTGTAGGCTTTTCAAAAGTAAGGACAGTTTAGTCTTTCTAGACCAGTCTTCTAGACTAGACGATCTTTCTAGTCTTCCGCTAGAGTCCTTCGATTTTAAAGTGGTTGGAGTTAGTACAGTCTACTTAGCACTTCTCAGCCTTTCGACACTTATGCTCTATATTGAAAAATGTGAAGATTCCATGTCTTACTGTTCAGTGAAAAAAAGCAAAGTCCAAAGGAGTATTTGGTGTATGCTACCCTTCCTGTTAAAAAAGAGGTGGGAGAATATAGGAAAATACCCAGGTGTCTACTCACTCACACAAAAGAAATACAGAGAGGATCAGCCAGAAACTAGGGGTGTGGGCTACCTACAGCAGGGGAGGAGATGAGAGTAGAAAGAAGAGCAATACAGAAGAGGGGAGGAAGGGAGGAGGAAAGAGCCATCCTTCTCTGAGTACATCTTAAGTATAGCTCTGACTCTCAGCCTCACATATCCCAAAATGAATAAATAATTCAAAGCAACCAGGATGTGTGTGGGGGGGGAGGAGGGGGCCCAAAATGGAATACAAACACTGAAAAATACACCTAGTTCTATGCAAGTGAACAACTACATTGAAGGAATGGGGAAGATAATAAACAACTGTGGGAAACAGTGTCCTGACTGGATACCGTAAGGCTAAAGACAAGGGGGACTGTATGTAAATGCGTGACCAGTGAGCAAACGTGTTTCTCACAGGACTTCCAGCTAGCAAGTCCGGAGCTAATCTCTGTATATACTAGAGCTAACAAATAGCCAAACACATCCCACTTCACGAGAGCGGTGGTTTCCACTGTTGGAGAAAGATGTTACAAGTAAGAAAGGGGACAAGTATAAAATGATCCATGATATATAGTTTTGTGTGTGTGTGTGTGTGTGTGTGTGTGTGTGTGTGTGTGTATCTGGAGTGAGAGACAGAGAAAGAGAGAGATGGATGAGGGCCTAAGAGCATGACCACCCCAGTAGCAATGAACAGCCCTATGACCCCGCTATGTGGGTATCTCCATACCACTCTCCAATAAAAAGAGTCAGAGCTTTTGGAGAAGTGGCTGATTCTGAACCAGGGCATGGAAAACCCAAGATGAGCCTGGAACATCTTACAGTGCCAGGAAATAAGAAAATGCTTGAAGAACGATGAGAAGCTGTCAAAAGAACACAGCAATTAACCTGGAAGAGCCAAAAGCTGAAAGAATCTAGCAAGAAAGTATAGTATTGGATTTAACCTAAAATAAAATAAATATTCCTAAATAAATTAGATAAATAAATAAATAAAGTTTACCATCTTAATCACATCTAAGAGGACAGGGTTTTGTGGCGATAAGTCCATTTACATTGTTGGACCACCAGCATCACCGGCCAGCTCCAGAACTCTTCTCATCTTGCAAAACTGAAACTCTGCCTCCATTAAACAATAATTTCTCCTTCTCCTCTGGCGACCACCATTCTACTCTCTGTCTCTATGAATGTGACAATCCCGGGCACCTCACACGACTGAGTGGAGTCATACAGTATTCGTCCTTTTGTGACCAGCTTATTTCACTCGACATAACGTCGGCGAGGTTCATCCATATCACAGCACGTGTCAGAAGCTCCTTCCTTCGAAGGCCATTGTGTGTACAGACCACATTTGTTTATCCATTCATCCCTCCATGGACACTTGTGTTGCTTCCATCCCTTGGCTAAGATGTTGCTAAGAACATGTGATATCCTGCTTTCAGGTTTACACACTCTTCACTGAATTATCAGATTCTTGCACTATCCCTGGGAAATCAGTATTATTATTACTTTCTTGTTTCTCAGATGAATATCCAGGGGCTCAAAGTATGGTGGTTCCTCCATGGGGCAGGAATGGTCTGGAATGCAGGTTTTACAAGTCAACGGTCCTTGAATTTTGGCTCCACTGATTAAACATAGCAAACCACACATATCTTTCATTTGCTTTTGGAAAAAGAATGCTGGCTAGAAGAATATTGTCCCTGGGAATTGACGGGATAATAGAGATTAAACTGTCCTAGGTTTTCAAAATAACAGGAGTACTTCCATTCTAGGTTTCCAAAACAATCTGAAAAATTTTAGGGGTCCAGCTTGATTCAGCTCTTTTCCCCCATGAAATGTTCTTTTGTCTTCTGGAAGCTCCTGAGGCCTGGAATGAGAAGGTGAGAGGGGGAAACATCCACCACAATGATGGATTCTAATGAGGAGTCTATGTCTGTCCCATTATACACCCTCCTTCCATTTGAGACCAGGGGATCTGGCCCCTGCAGGGACCTGGCTGGATTGGGGTTTGGGGGGAGAGTGAAGGGGAGTCTTGGGCTCGGGTAGGGTCAGTGAGAACAACATTGATTTCTGAGGTAACTGGTACCCAGAACCACCCCACCGTGCCTGGCCCCCAGGAAAAGCTGTCCCTGGCTGTGCTGAAAAGCGCAAAACATTAACTGCCTGTAATTTTGACATGGCAGATATTTAATAAGGAACAAATTAGCACTTGGGTCTTTTTTTCCTGAGACAATCCAATTTCTATGCCAGGCACCAACTTCTATATTTCAAAATGCATTTTTGAAGGTTAATTAGAGAAGCGGCAGAGATAGTGTTTTCCAAGAGGGATTTTTCTGGTTCCTTCCAGGTCTACGGATAGCAGAAAAAATAACTTTCAGACGCTGTAAATTGAGTATGTGAAGCTGTGAGAATAAACCCATCTCATTAGTCATCATGTCAATTATAGTATCTGAGGAACAATTTTGTACCAATAGCATATTTATTTGATGTTGCAAAAGCTACCTGGACCCACTGTTAGGATGGTATTTGCTCTTAATGCCCCGAGTACCTCTTTAACAGAATGGCACTCCATAAAAATTTAGTGTGTTCCTACTGTAATTAAATGGCCCCAGTCATTTTTGCATTTATGATATAAACTATAATGGCTGTAAAACCCCGCAATTAACTTTCCTTGCGCCAACATTTCATACTTGAGAAATTCTCATTACAAATTTCATTACTGATTCACTTATCTGTAATTTGTCCTATGTAACCTAAAGAATATTAACAAATTTAGAGTCACTTTTGCTCTATTAAAAACTAAATATAAAAGTCTTTCACCTAGCAAGTCAATCTTGATATTTCAGCAGGCGCGGAAATGGTTCAAGTTCGATGGTGAGGAAGGGAAGGGGAAGAGATCGTCTGACTGGAAAAAAGGGGAGCGAACGTGGAGGGAAATAAGTGGGTGTCACTGAGCCCGCCAATCTTCTCAGTGAGAGGCACAAACACAGGGCAGCAAGGCCAGGGGAACAGGGAACAGCGCACGTGGAAGCGCATGTGGAGAAAAGCCCCGGAAGTCAATGAAGGCCCGGGGTTTCCTAGCCCGGGGGTCTGTGGCTTCTCACACTTGCGCTTCTCGGCCTCTGGCGCCTGAGCTCCCTTCACTCTTTAGGGGTCAGGGCTGACGGAGCCACGCCTGCCCAGTTGTATCTGCCTCTTGTGCTTTGGTAGAAAGTCTATCGAAGGAGAAACTTGGTTGTTACCAATGGCAACATGGGAAAAGGGTTCAACAGGAAAGGGGAGGAGAAGGCTCCCGACTGAGGACTACTTACGTTTTAATTTGCCTTCTCCCTAGGCACAGATTGGCTTGGGGTGAAATTTGGAGAAACTCTGTCTCCTCTAAACCCCCTCCCCCACTTTTTAAGGCAGACACGAGTATCCTCCCACATTGAAGTGAAGTGAAGGTCGTCGGACTTGGTGTCAGGTGACCTGAACTCTAGTCCTCATTTTGTCAGGACCCTGCTGGGTGGCTGCGGCAGGCGTCTGGGCCTGGCTGCTGGACTGGGAAAGGAAGGGGTTTCAACAGAATGACTGCTGACATTCCCTATGTTCCTCCCAGGACAGTCTGTTTCCTTTCTAGTGGATAAGACCAAAGGCCTCTCTTCATCCAACAAATGGGTGGCACGGGGCGCCAAAAGCCACGGTAGCCACTGGGTTTCCATAGCAATGCTCTCCGCAAGGAACCGCCCGAGTAAATATTTTCCCCCAATAACATCCTATCTCAGCATTTCGCTGCCTTCCATAACTGCATTCATTTTATTCTAATTTGTAATTAACTTTTACAAAATTAAATTGGAGATAGAAAATTACTGTCCCGACATAAATAATCCTGCTGCTGGATGTGGCAGTGTTAACACAATCAACAATACGATTCATAAATGAAAGAAATGTTGTCATACTTATTACTTCTGTGTGCTCCATCTTTTATAGAATATTACAGTGTAAATTGAAATTTTATATGATTTAATAAACCTCAAAAAGATATTATGGCCAAGTAACCACATAACTGTAACAAATTGTCCTCCTCCCTCATTACAGAGCTTTCTCCTCACACGGGGCTCAGCCTCATTATCAGAGCGGTGTCTTTGACAACCCAGAGCCCATTAAAAACACCTTGAAGAAAGGATACCCCACACTGTGGAGCTCCAAAATCTATACCAGGCTGGAATCCTTAAGGATGGTGTTCTAAAATGAGGAAGCGCTTCCTTCATTTTTCATCCTAGGGAATCAAGCCACAGACGTGTTATCGGGCCCCTGAAGCCAGCCCCTCCACGCCTCTAGGTGACCCGAGCCAAGTTCGGCATCGCCACAAAGACGCTAAGGTCAAATAATCGAAACAGAGGCGGAGGAGGGGCGGTAAACACTGCCCCTCCAAATCGTCAGGGTTTCTCGTTTAGATTTAAAGTTTCTTTGTGTTCACAGCTCCAGAGCTCCCATTCGCCACGGATGGCCATTTTTCAAAGGTTTCTGGCTCACCCAGGAATTCATTAGGGTGGTGGCAGAAGAAAAGGGGGGATAGAATAGACCCCACTCCCCGCTCTGTCACGTGGGCGCCGGGCCTCACCCACACTCCCTTGTCCGCCAGTTGGGAAGGAGGAAGCCAGGGATGTGAGCACGCGCTAATCGCAGGCAGTGGTTTTCTCGCTCCTGGTGTGATTTCTGTAGCTTCCAGCAATGTGTGGGGCACACTCGCACTGAAGAATTTAATGACTTGTTTTACTGCTGCCTGCCATCAATATTTATCTATAGTAACTGAAGAAAGGCATTGCTCGAAATGGCGTTTCACACCTCTGAGCATTATACAGTAATTCCAAAGTCGTAAGTTGTACCAAACTCTATGGGCAAACACAGAGATACAGTATGAATGGAAATAACCCAGCTCGAAGTTTTTTAAACTTGAATTGTCTGCAGCAATCTGGAAAGCCAAAGTCAAAATTAAATATTTGAGTCACTAAAGGGGAGGCGCTCTGGGTAAAAGGTAACGGAAGCGATCTTTCCTTTGCTTGTTTCTTGAATTAACAAGAGCACTTTGCAGGTGTACATGATAGAAAAGATACGCTCAGACAAGGCAATGAGACAAGGCCGATGGGTACCTTGCTTCCTTCTGCCGTCATCATTCGGGCAAGCAGGCTGAATCCTTCCTCCCATGTTTCCACTTACCTTCCTCCGGTGGTCAGTTTTCTCACTCTCGTGTCCCCCTGCCGGAGCACTGACTCTGACCCCGTTTCATCATGCAGACATTCTCCGGTTTGCATCTTTTCAACATAATTATGGAAAAAGTATCCTACTTACTGAAGGCTTTGTACCCTTGCTTATGGCCTGCCTCCCCCACCAGCATGTAAGTTCCTCGAGACGGAGACACCCCAGGCGGACACGCCGTTCTGTCTGTAGCACAGAGCACCAGGCCCAATATGGGACGTTGGGGGGGGAGGGGCTGCTTTCATTTCGGAGTGAATTACCAGCCTAGAAGATCGTGAGCTCGAAGCGCTGTGGGTGTTTCTAGTGTCTGCACAGCCCACATCATTTTGAGCCAGCAGCTTTAAAAGGACCATGTACGAACCCTATGCTTGAGCTCTACTTGAAGACCAGCACTTTCCAGGATGAAAGGATGTAGGAGTTCAGTTGGGCCAACCCTTCACCTTACAGAGGAGAGAACCAAGTCTCAGACGGATGGAGAGACTCACTCATCCAGGGTTGTTCAGAGCTTTGCAGAGGCCGAAGTAACTCCAGGACCTGGGCTTCTGGCAGCAGGGGGTTCTGGCACCTTCTCAGGTGCTGTGCTTTTTCTCCAAAAAGAAGCTCTCCAGCCAGTGACTTCTAGAATAGCTTGACTTTCACATTCTGGTCTCAAATGTACTTCCTATCATTTTCCCATCTTTAGAAATTATGTTTATGGGACATCTGGGCAAGAGAATTAGTCCTCGATTCATAATAGATAAGGTTTACACTTTTAATAATGGAATTAGAACTTCAGGGAAACTTTATAACTGCACTGTTAGCTCACCACACTTAGGTTTTCTATTAATCCAAGATTATTTGCCCAGTGACTTTGCACACTTTGGAAGAAGCACCAGACTTGGAAATGGAAATGGTGAACAGAAGGACACATGTTCAGTGGGAGTCTGATTCCCAGTCTTTCTGACGCCGTAAAAGCCTGCTGTTACTCGGTGGTTTCTGTGAAACAGCACTGACACATTGCTTATTTCCTTTAAAAAAAATATGAAGGGGCATTAATTTATTTTCATTTTAAGGCTTGGAAGCCCTCTGTGAATGAACCAGAGATTCCCTGGAGAATGAACTACGAGGATAAGAATCATGGACTAAGAAGATGAAACCCAGTAGGTAAGACCGCCCACGTATCCATCCGCATTCAGGCACTTTGAACATGACTTATAAAGTCATTTGTGTCCCTTAAATAAATAGATAGTGATAAATTTTTAAAAAAGCGTTGAGGGGAGAAAAAAAGCCATTCAGGAAACACTGGTACAGCCTGCTGTTTTCAGAAAAAAGAGAAGATGTGGGTCCAATTTGGTGTCGTCCTCGGCATTCGTACTCTGAGTACATAAAATTGTCTACAAAAATAAGATGTCTTTTCTCTGAATGCCATCTGTGTATCCACGGTTCCGAGTAAAATGAATAGCAAAGGTAAATAAAAGCATGGTTCATAATATGGGGCAGAATCTTTGAAAAGGAGGAAATATGGAAAGCTTTCTTTCAATATCAAATCAATATCTCATTTTCTTAGTGATTAGAGCATCCAGCTCTTAATGTTTTAACTGATATATGATCCCAATCTTTTAGTTACTCCCTATATTTCCCAAGCAGGATCATTTTAGTGTCAGTTGGTCATTGTATGGACACTCCGTGTGTTAGGTCAGTGGAACGTGCATGGAGGAAAACACGGTTTGGGGTATCTCAAATCAGGATCCAGAACTATTTTCTTCATTCTTTTAGGCTAACAAGCAGTGACAGGTATTCAAAGCATCGAACTGTCAACACCGTGACTTTTGCTGTCGCCTGCATCATAATCTGTTTCTTAGTAACACTTGGTCTGAGCAGCAGTAATAGAATTAATTATACTTCATTTTGCTGCCTTTAACAGTATTGACCAAATTTAAGAACAAATGAGAAGTGCTTATCAAGCTTGAAGAAAATAATCCATCAGTGGCACAATTTAAATTCTCTGCAGTTCTCTTATTAATCAAAGTAACACTTACTATCCTATCTCCACTTCCCATTAACAGTCATTAAGCCCTGCTGCTGATTGAAGCAATTTCTTTAGGGATCTCAACCTCATTTTTAAGAGAACCTTCTTTAGTGGAAAACAATATCATATAAGCGCAGCAACTTAAAAGAGAGGAAGAAGGTTCTTCAATCATATTCTGACCTTGATATTTTTCAACGGTGTGAGTTCAAAAAAGTACACAACTGTGAGCCTGGAAACTCTGAGAGTGGAGGGGCTGCCCTTGCCTTGGCGCCTGAAGGAGGCACGAATCGAACAGGCAAGGCATGAACTTGGCTCTGCCCCTTGTCAGCCTCTCCGAAGCGCGATGGCCCTCGTTTTAGTCTTTCACTCACAGTGTCGGAGGCATCTCAGAAACACGGAACACCCGAGAAGGGCTTCCCAGGAATCCCTCTGCTTTGACTTGTGGTTCTGAGTAGGCGCGTAGTGGCGAGGGATGGGCAGGAGGAGTGGGGCTGGAAGACTGGGCTTTGGGGCGGCACTCGAAACTTCAAATCCAGCTGGTCTTTCTGTCTCCATTTTCTTCTGAAATGGAAATCACATATCATCCGCTAGGCTTCTCTCTCCAGATTGTGCGAAGCGTATGAGAAAATGTATGTGAAAGTCTTTTGAGGTTGTAAAATGCTATGCAGTTGTGAACTCATCAAGCCCTAGAAGGCATGGGCAGAGCTTTGTGGAACTCTGTCCCCAGGCCCTTGCTCGAGGCCGAGACGTAGCAGGTGCCCACCTGGTAAGTGTCAACTACTGCTAAAGAAGTCCGAGAGTCATGTAATAGCGTGGAGTAATGTCATTTGGCAAAACTACCTATCCGAGTGTGGGGTGGAAGGGGATGTGAATGGACAAAGCAGGGCTCTAGGGCACCGAGAAAAAGCCAAAACATGACTAGCGTCAAGGGGATTTGGAGGGCGATGTCCGTGAGGCTAACAAGAGTTCAGTGATCAGAATAATGGAAGAAATGGTGACCTGAAGTGGAAAATGCCCAGAGAATGTTGGTGATCGGTAAGGAAAAGTAATGCCTGCCTGCCAGTTTGGTGGTGCCAGGAAAGCTGCTAGTGTGGGGACAGTTTCCTCACCAGGTGCCCCCTGCCTTCTGGCCCTTGAGGTTTGATGTCAGTACAACTGACAGCACAGCTGCGGGAGCTAAGAGTCAAGTCACCACGTTGAACGCAAAGCAACCACAACTCAGGACGGCGCATGGACTTGGGAGTGGGCTCGGGGCTGTATCTGACCTGCAGTGCTAGAGTATCGTGTCAAGACACCTAACATTCTGGAGTCTCACCTCCTTTTTTGCATAATCCCTGGGAAACCAGTATCTCCTTTTGGTTATTAGTTGTAATTCACCATAATCCTAACATTTATAAAAGCCAGATACAACGTGGCACTGGTTATAAAATTTCAAGGCAGTAAAACGCTCAGTATTCATCCTGCTCGAGGTTATCAATGAGGAAACAGGCTCGGAGAAGTCCAGTGCGGTGCCTGAGGCCACCTCGCCGGCCACGACTGGCCATCTTCAGCTCGTTTGGAAGTGACCTCGCTCCTTGGTGCAGCCCTGTGAGATGTGTTGTGAAGTTCTTCTCTGTCCTCCCAAGGAGGCTCTATTCCTATGGAGGAGACCCAGAGAGACCTCTCCGGAAGGACTTCGGCATGCCTGTCCCCTTCTTATGTCTGTGCTTTAAACCCGGAACCCTTTCGCTTTGGGTTGGCTCAAAAATCAAGGTTTTGGAGATTGGACAGGTGAGATAGATGCCCCATTTCTGTAATGGTCCAAGTCCCAGGACAGATAAATCAAGACCTGGATCTGAATTCGCTTGGCCAGCATAGATGTAAAGATGCCTTTTAATAGGCTATTGGGCCTGATGTCTAAAAACAATGGTATAATCACTGAAGGGATGGAACAACCTCAAATTCGGATGACCACCGATGTCTCCAGTGCAGGCCATTCCCTGCTCTGGAGATGGTCCTGGAGGCCAGAGGAGGGCAGAGTTCGGTGGGGAGTGACTTCTCTTTCCTTGGAGAGATGAAGGGCACCATCCACCACTTAATCTCTGGGAAGACATGAAATGTATGATTCCCATCTCTAAGAAGTGAAACGCTGAGCTGAATTTTTGGATCAATGGAATACCTACTCCTGTTAAAGCACTTAAAAAGGAAAACATCTACAAAATGTCCCATTAGGCTGACAAATTTATAACACTATGAAAAGTGTGCCAGCAGTTTCAAAGCCGAATAGAGGGTTGTGTTTAAAGAGTATGAATGGATTTGAGTTCGGCAATATTTCATCTACACGAACAACTTTAGCTCTCCCATCTCTGCCCGATATTCCCCACATTTACTTTTAGCTAGGCATATGCACGCCATGACAGAATATGGACATCATCTTAAAAAATAAGTTGTGAAATGAATGATATTAAATGGACTTTCACAGCGTGAAGACATGGAAATATATTCTCATCTTGATGTGTGGGGCCGCACAGACATAAATGCTATTAGCATTAATGGTAATTATGTGCGTAAGTCCCCGTGCTCGGGATGAGACTATGCCCCTTAGTTTGCAAGTACAATGACGGGCTCATTTTTGAGATTAGAAACAGCTGAGGCTTCCCCCCCTTCTAACGGGGAGACATCCACAGGGTGGCTCGGAGCATAAAATCTGATCGGCCACCTTCACAAAACACGCGATTCAAGCCTTGTACAATTCTTTCGCCTCGGGAAAGCTGAAGATGTAGGGGAAAGTCTCAAACTGGAGTCTGAGTTTTCCAGTAATTGATGCTGGAGCATTCGTAGTTTGCTGTCACCGGCCAGGGTGGCTACACCACGGGAGCTCTGTGCTCTCGTAACGAACTCGTTTTATTATGGTCTGATAACTATTGAGAATAATATTTTTCAGTCAGCCCAGAAAGGACCGTCTAGCTTATGAGGAAAATTTGCAGAAAGTAAGCAAATTCAGCATCCTGTTCACCGAAGCCAATGTATTCTAATCTTATTTAAACAGGCAGGCAGGGCTGCCTGGGTGGCGCAGTCGTTAAGCGTCTGCCTTGGGCTCAGGGCGTGATCCCGGCCTTCTGAGATCGAGCCCCACATCAGGCTCCTCCGCTGGGAGCCTGCTTCTGCCTCTCCCACTCCCCCTGCTTGTGTTCCCTCTCTCGCTGGCTGTCTCTCTCTGTCAAATAAATAAATAAAATCTTGAAAAAAAAAAAAAACAGGCAGGCAGATGACAGTGCCAGGGAAAAGTTTCCTGTCTTCTCTTTTTAATTCTTCAATGAATAAGGCAGCATGACCCAGGTGTTCGGTCAGGCCTCACCTCCTGCAGTAGGGGAACAAAAAAGTCCTCTTGGTCGAAAAGTCAGAAGACATTAACACAGAGGGGCGCCTGCTTTATAACTTTACAAACACTTCATCAGGGTAAGATGGGACCAAGAGACACATGTAATTAAAACATACTAAAAAAACAAGCCATTGTGGCTTTCAATTACAATGGAACGAAGAAGCAACCATATTATTTCTACAAACTATTTTCACTTAGCACAGTTCGGATGGAATTATTGCCATGACCTTTTAAAAATGTGAAAGAGTGAATCAATACCCTTTCAGAGACAAGATTGCAGGAGCCAAATTGGCCGCTCTCATAGTGTGTATTTCTGTGTCAGAAGGCAGTGGAAACCTAATTATCGTCAATCACGTACAAGGTAGCTCCGCGTCCTGATGGGTCCGGGCAGGCAGCAGCGTGCGCAGGACGGTCTGTACGTGCGGGTCTTCGCGAGGAAGGAGCACGTGGGGTGCAGAGGCCGGGGGATCTAGGAAGCCCTAGGCCAGTGGAGTAAGGCTCACAGGTGAGTTATAGGGACTGTCACTCATTTACAATAACTAACACCGGCCTGTCAGAAACAGCCACCTGTAAATGATGTATAAACGGCTGGCAGCCTGCCATCCCCCAACAGACCTTGCAGCCAAGAATCACATTTTATTGTCGAGGTCATCGGAATGCTTACTTCGATACATGCCATATATTATTAAAAAATAACAAACGGCCAATCAGCAACATTTCTTAAGGCTCAAGGGCAAAATAGCCAACCTGCTTATGGAAAATAGGAAACGAACATCCAAGATCCGTTTTAGCAGGTGATTTTTTTAATTGCTTCTCTCCACATAGAAAGAAACAGCACTGTGTGGAGGCCTGAGGCAAGCGATACAGTGTTAGATGGAGAGAATACATCCGGGTATTCACTTTTCCTAGGCTGTTTTATCCGCGATGCCAGCACCCAAAATAAACTTCTCTTCATCGGCAACATTGACAGCCCCAACTGCTCCACTGCGTGCTGGTGATAATTTTCCGGGCTTTCAAAGCCGCAGGAGCCAGTTAGCAAGGCAAGGAAGTGAGGATCTCTGGTTTGAGTTTTCTATTCAATTACATCTTTTTGGAATCTGCCCGAGAATACCAAACTGATCCTATGTCCCGTGTCCAATTTTTTTTTTTGCAATCGATCTTTTATACCATCAGAAGGCTGTAGCAGTTTTTAATTTTATTCAATTGCCTATATACGGGTAGACGTTTCAACAACATTTCAACACAAGAAACCCACAATATTATCAAATGTTAGAGATACGAAGCCGTGAAGAAGTGTTTGACAATGCCTTGCCACTTTTCTTTAAAGCCAAAAAAAATCTATTCGGTAGCCATGCAATTTCAAATACTGTCCCGTCTAGCTGGTGTCGAGAATCTCTGTGATGTCAGCTTGCACTGTCTTGCTCCACTAGCTTCCCTTGCTCCCGCAGAAATGAGGGATCCGGCATATTTGTTAACATTATAGAGTAATTGGACAATCTTTTGTTCAATGCTCTTAATGTTCCTAGAATAAAAACATTAAAAATGCACCAAAAAAAAAAAAACAGGAATACTCATTACACACAAGCAATAGTTTTTAATTTAGAAGAAGAGTCTAATTGAAATTACATTTGTTATGCAGAGACTACCAATAATTATCTTGGCTTTAAATATGTAAACACGAAGATTCTTTTGGAATTGACAACTCTTTTCGGAAGTGGCTACTACTCGTTGAATTTAGTGACCCAGGGACTGGCCTGTGAAAGCAGGTGGTCCCCAGGTGTACCAGATGGCCTTCCAGAGCTGCCACGGTAGAACACGGGCCAATTTAGTGACCGGAGGATTCCATGAGATTCCTGCCATAGGAGTATGTCACAGCGCTTGTCCCAATCACGCCACTTCGGCCACAGAATTCCCAAGTGGGCAAATCCTCTCCCCACAGAGTGGTGACATGCCACCGTATTCGCCTCTGGCCTCCGAACATTGAAAATGAGAGAACAAGGGACATAGGGCGAGACGAGAACAGGAAGTTGAAATCTTGCCCTTGCTCTTACTTGAGTGATTTTGAAAAGTAGATCACCATTGCTAAAAGCAGTGACTTATGGGTAAAGAGGGACTCCTACAGGGTTCCATAACTCACTTGTTGGGCTCAAGAACAGCATGCAAGAGCCTCTGTCTTGAAGAGCTCACGGCCAAAGACAACTTCGACACCTCTTCTGTACGATAGATCACATTATTGCGATTTGATGCGACATCAGTATGTGCCGTACAGTAAGCACTCCAAGTCCTCTTTAACGGGAAGCTTCTCAACACACTGATTTCTAATGTCCCACAAGTGCTATAAAGTGATTGCTGTTGACCATCATCTTGTTTTAATGTCCCCTAAATAATAATAAACTTTAATGCTAAAAAAATCCTTTCTCATTCAGGAATCTATTTCTTGTAAACTACCATATGATGTAAAGAAAATAAATTTCCCTCTTGGCAACTTAATTTGTAGATAACTGGGGTTGTTTTAAGATAGGAGTCTTACACCGAATTTGGAATCTATGTGACTGTTTAATATCATTAAGGGAATATTGTATTGGTTACAATGGCTCACTAAA